>NC_053493.1:6582401-6752401 GCF_905171775.1 Rana temporaria
GTGCACCCTAGGCGGCTGCCTAGTTTGCCTAGTGGTAGCACTGGCCTTGCTCACTGTGCCCATTTTCAGCCTCAATGTGCCCATCTGCAGCCTCACTGTGCCCATCTACAGCCTCACTGTGCTCATCTGCAGCCTCACTGTGTCCATTTGCAGCCTCACTGTGTCCATTTGCAGCCTCACTGTGGCCGTTTGCAGTCTTACTATGCAGCCTCACTGTGCCCATCTGCAGCCTCACTGTGCCTATCTACAGCCTCACTGTGCCCATCTACAGCCTCACTGTGTTCACTGTCAGGGCTGGTGCAAGGATTTTTGACACCCTAGGCGAAACCTAATTTTGAAACCCTTTGGCTCCACCGCTGACTCCACCTCCTTTGCCCTGCCCATGAATACCCCCACCTTTTGAATGAATCGCCCATCAAATGCAGCTTCACCAGTGCCCATCAATGCAGCCTACCAGTGCCCATCAATGAATGTTTGCTCGCTTCCATTCATTTGGGAGTCGGGACACAGACACAGTCCTCCACCGCCTCTGTGCCTCTGACACTATGTGCGGACATAGCGGCGGCTGCCTGCTGATGCTGAGACTTAGTTGCTTGCTGCAAGGAGAAGAGAGTAGGAACACCAGTAGCCGGGCGCCCAAGGGAGCAGTGCACTCTAGGCGGCTGCCTAGTCTGCCTAGTGGTAACACTGGCCTTGCTCACTGTGCCCATCTGCAGCCTCAGTGTGCTTGTTTGCAGCCTTACTGTGCAGTCTCACTGTGTCCATCTGCAGCCTCACCCGATCTCCCGTGTACCTTTGATCTCCATGCTGCTGCAGACGGCGGCCGTGCACTGTAACAAAGCCCCGCCCCCTCCACGTCTGTGATAGACGGAACGCTAACCAATGATCCCAGCATTGTATCAGTGTTTTCATTGTTCCGGCTATCACGGACGTGGAACTTTGTTACAGTGGACGGCCGCCAACAGCAGTTAAGACTGCATGAACAGCGGGAGACTTGAGTTTAAGCCGAGGGGGTGTTTTTAAGCATCAAAAAATGTGCTGAAAAACTCGGCTTATACTCGAGTATATACGGTAGTTAAATACAGTTACAGTGAGGTTTTCCAGGGTGTTGTTATAACTGGAAAATCCGGGTACATGGCCTACGTGTTTCGCGGGATAACCCGCTTCATCAAGGCCTCGGATTATATTACAGATTATATACTGTAATGATATATAAACATACTATTAACACAAATATTTGTATAGAAAACATATACCAAGCAAAACATACACGTTCATTGCGCATTTCAACAATGTTAATAAATGATATCACATCTAATTTACATCACTTTTAATGATCAGTTAATAAATCTACCAAATACATTCCAATAAAGCTTGTTATATGCACTATGGCACATTGTAGGAAAAAGAGAGAGAGAGAGGAACAGAATTAGCACCTATGACAAAGTGCCCATATATAGGTGGATTCAGGTACATTGCCGCATCTTTGCGGGGGCGTAGCGTATCGTATTTACACTACGCCGCCGTAAGTTAGCTAGGCAAGTACTGTATTCACAAAGTACTTGCCTGCTAAGTTATGGCGGCGTAGCGTAAATGCGGCCGACGTAAGCGCGCCTAATTCAAATTAGGCTGAGGGGGCGTGTTTTATGTTAATGGGGGGTGACCAGACGTGATTGACGTTTTTTACGAACTGCGCATGCGCCGTCCGTGTACATATCCCAGTGTGCATTTTGGCAAAGTACGCCGCAAGGACGTATTGGTTTCGACGTGGACGTAAATTACGTCCAGCCCTATTCACGGACGACTTACGCAAACAACGTAAAAAAATTTAATTTCGACGCGGGAACGATGGCCATACTTAACATTACTAGTCCAGCTATTTGATGGAATAACTTTACGCCTGAAAATGCCTTACGTAAACGGCGTATCTTTACTGCGACGGGCTTATCTAGTAGGCGTATCTAGTGATTTACATATTCTACGCCGAGTGCAATGGAAGTGCCACCTAGCGGCCAACCTAAATATTGCACCCTAAGATACGACGGCTCAAGCCGTCGTATCTTAGATAGGTTTAAGTGTATCTCAGTTTGAGAATACACTTAAACTTAGGTCGGCGCAGATTCCGAGTTAGGTCGGCGTATCTACTGATACGCCAGCCTAACTCTCTGTGAATCCACCCAATAGTCTATAATGTAACTAATTCCTACAATTAAAATCTATACTAAAAGAAGAAAAGAAAAAGCAAGAAAAGTAAATACCGTATATACTCGAGTATAAGCCGAGTATTTCAGCACATTTATTTGTGCTGAAAATGCCCCCCTCGGCTTCTACTCGAGTCACCTTTTTGCGCCTGATCTTCCGGACTTTGGGGACCTACAGCCGGGGAGCACCGGTTTTTCAAACTCGGGCACCCCTTCCATAGACTCCCATGTTAAACTGTAATTTCTCCGGTAATTTTGGGGACCCGGTACCAGCTGGCCGTAGGTCCCCTGGATCCGAAACTTGGCACACATATAGTCACAGTTCTCCTCTACAAGTGTGCAAAGTTTGCTGTCTGGGGGACCAACGGCCGGGGAGAACCGATTTTTCAAACCCAGGCACTCCTTCTAAATAAAACCCATGTTAAACCTAAGTCTAGTCATGGACACAGTGGGGCACGGGTACAGTGAGGCACAGTGAGGCATGGACACAGTGAGGCACATGGACACAGTGAGGCATGGGCACAGTGAGGCATGGACACAGTGAGGCATGGACACAGTGAGGCATGGACACAGTGAGGCAAAGTGAGGCATGGACACAGTGAGGCATGGGCACAGTGAGGCATGGGCACAGTGAGGCATGGGCACAGTGAGGCATGGGCACAGTGAGGCATGGACACAGTGAGGCATGGACACAGTGAGGCATGCAGATGGACACCCTAGGCTTATACTCGAGTCAATACGTTTTCCCAGTTTTTTGTGGTAAAATTAGGTGCCTCGGCTTATACTCGAGTATATACGGTACTATGATTTATATGATTTGTGTTTTCATTAGACCTTGCAAGGTAGATGTAAAGTCCCACCTTGTTTTGTACTAATATAATATATGTCTATTTTGGGATGGTACCTTAGTAAGGGCATAATTGTCTCACCCCCCCCCCCCCCCCCCGTACCTCCTTACTAGATAGGACAAGATGGAAGCACCCGTGACCAATGGCAGTGCTGACAGCTCAGCACTGGAGGGGATCATTAGCCAGGTAAGTCTTCCATAATGTGATGGTATGCTCTACATACTAGCACATTATCGCTTAAATCTCCCAGGGGCCCAATTTAAAAAAATTTTTTTGCAGAGGTTATGTTCTACTTTATAATTAGTTCTGCTACATTTGTATTACTTCTCTCTATAGGAATATTTCACTGTATATGTGTTTCTATATACGAGTGTTACATACACATACTTCTACGTATTATAGGAACAAATGATTGACGCAAGTTTTTCTGGATCGTGGGTACGTGACAAGTACAGGGAAGGATGAGAGTGATGGATCTTTCCCCAGAACAAATATTTCAATAGAGGACAGTGATGGCAGAAATCCAGGTATGTAGATGAAGCCAAGCATTCATCATATAAATGTCAAACCTTCCCTGAGGTCCAAGTGAGAGGAGAAATCCAAGTGAGAGGAGAAATCCAAGTGAGAGGAGATATACAGGTGAGAGGAGATATACAGGTGAGAGGAGAAATACAGGTGAGCAGAGATGTCTGTGCAGGGGGTAGGTGTCTGTGTGAGGGGAGATATGCAGATGAGAGGACATATACAGGTGAGTGGAGATATCAAAGCGAGGGGAGATATTCATATAAGGGGTGATATCTACATGAAGGGAGCTGTCCAGGTGAGGGGAGATATTCAGGTGGGGGGGGGATATCCATGTCAGGGGAGAAATCCAGGTGAAGGGAGACTTCCATGTGAGAGAAGATATCCTGGTGAGATTCGATATTCATGTCAGGGGGATATCCAGGTAAGAAGAGATATCCAGGTGAGAGCAGATATACAGGTGAGGGGAGATATCCAGGAGAGAGCAGATATACAGGTGAGAGGAGATATCCAGGTGAGGGGAGATATCTAGGAGAGAGCAGATATACAGGTGAGGGGAGATATCCAGGTGAGGGGAGATATCCAGGTGAGGGGAGATATTCAGGTGAGGGGAGATATCCAGGTGAGAGGAGATATCCAGGTGAGGGGAGATATCCAGGTGAGAGGAGATATCCAGGTGAGGGGAGATATCCAGGAGAGAGCAGATATACAGGTGAGGGGAGATATCCAGGTGAGATGAGATATCCAGGTGAGGGGAGATATCCAGGAGAGAGCAGATATCCAGGTGAGGGGAGATATCCAGATGAGAGCAGATATACAGGTGAGGGGAGATATCCAGGAGAGAGCAGATATACAGGTGAGGGGAGATATCCAGGTGAGAGGAGATATCCAGGTGAGGGGAGATATCCAGGAGAGAGCAGATATACAGGTGAGGGGAGATATCCAGGAGAGAGCAGATATACAGGTGAGTGGAGATATCAAAGCGAGGGGAGATATTCATATAAGGGGTGATATCTACATGAAGGGAGCTATCCAGGTGAGGGGAGATATTCAGGTGGGGGGGGGATATCCATGTCAGGGGAGAAATCCAGGTGAAGGGAGACTTCCATGTGAGAGAAGATATCCTGGTGAGATTCGATATTCATGTCAGGGGGATATCCAGGTAAGAAGAGATATCCAGGTGAGAGCAGATATACAGGTGAGGGGAGATATCCAGGAGAGAGCAGATATACAGGTGAGAGGAGATATCCAGGTGAGGGGAGATATCTAGGAGAGAGCAGATATACAGGTGAGGGGAGATATCCAGGTGAGGGGAGATATCCAGGTGAGGGGAGATATTCAGGTGAGGGGAGATATCCAGGTGAGAGGAGATATCCAGGTGAGGGGAGATATCCAGGTGAGAGGAGATATCCAGGTGAGGGGAGATATCCAGGAGAGAGCAGATATACAGGTGAGGGGAGATATCCAGGTGAGATGAGATATCCAGGTGAGGGGAGATATCCAGGAGAGAGCAGATATCCAGGTGAGGGGAGATATCCAGATGAGAGCAGATATACAGGTGAGGGGAGATATCCAGGAGAGAGCAGATATACAGGTGAGGGGAGATATCCAGGTGAGAGGAGATATCCAGGTGAGGGGAGATATCCAGGAGAGAGCAGATATACAGGTGAGGGGAGATATCCAGGAGAGAGCAGATATACAGGTGAGGGGAGATATCCAGGTGAGAGGAGATATTTATATAAGGGGTGATATCTAAATGAAGGGAGCTGTCCAGGTGAGGGGAGATATTCAGGTGGGGGTGGGGTATCCATGTCAGGGGAGATATCCAGGTAAGGGGACATATCCATGTTAGGGGAGATATTCAGGTGGGGGTGGGGTATCCATGTCAGGGGAGATATCCAGATAAGGGGACATATCCATGTTAGGGGAGATATTCAGGTGAAGGAAGACCTCCATGTGAGGGAAGATATCCAGGTGAGATTCAATATTCATGTGAGGGAATATATCCAGGTGAGACGAGATATCAATGTGAGGGGAGATATCCAGGAGAGAGCAGATATACAGGTGAGGGGAGATATACAGGTGAGGGGGGATATCCAGGAGAGAGCAGATATACAGGTGAGGGGAGATATACAGGTGAGGGGGGGGATATCCAGGTGAGAGGAGATATACAGGTGAGGGGGGATATCTAGGTGAGAGCAGATATACAAGTAAGGGGAGATATCCAGGTGAAAGATGATATTCAGGTGAGGGGAGATATACATATGAGGGGAGAATTTCAGGTAAGAGGAGATATCCAGGTGAAGGGAAATATTCAGGTGAGAAGCGATAACCAGGTAAGGGGTGATATCCAGGTGAAAGGAGATATTCATGTTAAGGGAGATATTCAGATGAGGGGAGATTTTCCGGTGAGGGGAGAAATCCAAGTCAGGGGAGATATCCAGGTGAGAGACGATATTCAGATGAGGGGAGATATCCAGCTGAGAGGAGATATGTAGGTGAGAGGAGATAACCAGGTAAAAGGAAGATATTTATGTATAAGGAGATATCCAGGTGAGAAGATATCCAAGTGAGAGAAGATATTTGAGTGAGAGAAGATTGCCAGGTGAGAGAAGACAGACAGGTGAGAGAAGATAGCCAGGTGAGAGGACATATACAGGTGAGAGGAGATATACAGGTGAGAGGACATATACAGGTGAGAGGACATATACAGGTGAGAGGAGATATACAGGTGAGGGGAGATATACAGGTGAGAGTAGATATACAGGTGAGAGGAAATATACAGGTGAGAGGACATATCCAGGTGAGAGGAGATATTCTTGTGCAGGGAGATATCCAGGTGATGGGAGATGTTCAGGTGAAGGGAAATATCTATGTCAGGGGATAGATACAGGTGAGAGGAGATATGTAGATGAGAGGGAACTATCTAGTTGAAGGGAAATATCCATATAAGAGGAGATATCCAGGTGAGATTAGATATACAGGTGAGATTAGATATACAGGTGAGATTAGATATACAGGTGAGATTAGATATACAGGTGAGATTAGATATTCAGGTGAGATTAGATATTCAGGTGAGAGAGATATACAGGTGATAGAAGATAGCCAGGTGAGAGAAGATAGCCAGGTGAGAGAAGATATTCTTGTGCAGGGAGATATCCAGGTGATGGGAGATATACAGGTGAGAGGAGATATGTAGATGAGAGGGAACTATCTAGTTGAAGGGAAATATCCATATAAGAGGAGATATCCAGGTGAGAGGAGATATACAGGTGAGAGGAGATATGTAGATGAGAGGGAACTATCTAGTTGAAGGGAAATATCCATATAAGAGGAGATATCCAGGTGAGATTAGATATTCAGGTGAGAGAGATATCCAGGTGAGATTAGATATTCAGGTGAGAGAGATATCCAGGTGAGATTAGATATACAGGTGAGATTAGATATTCAGGTGAGATTAGATATACAGGTGAGATTAGATATTCAGGTGAGATTAGATATACAGGTGAGATTAGATATTCAGGTGAGAGAGATATCCAGGTGAGATTAGATATTCAGGTGAGAGAGATATACAGGTGAGGGGAGTTATAACACAGCCTCCTCCTGTATGTTCTAAGTTATCGCTAGAAGGAAACTACAATAAGAAATTGTCCCTGTGTCTTTCAGCCATCTTGGTGAAGCCGAAACGTAATTGGTCATCACAAATCTTTCAAGTTACCCAGAGAGAGAGATTGAGAGGTAAGTGGTAAATTCCTCTGACCCCGCCCCCCCCACCCCGCAGGAGTGACATCTGTGCGCAGCAATTTAATAGATTGCATAGAAATAAAGGCATTATATCTGTGGAAGAAGAAAATAATACCTCTGATAGTAAAGCGCCAACTAGTGGCCATAATGAGTTTTTTTTCCAGATCAAGGTATTTTGAAAGACATACCGTATTATGGCCACTAGATGGGGCTTAGCAATGACAGAAGATACTTACATTACACAGAACGCGGCGAGTTTCGTTGGCGCTGTGCGGGTGTCACATTTGTTCAGCAAACTTTTTGTACATAGACCCCAAATAGCAACGCCATGGATTCTGGGAAGTAGGAAGCAAATTTAAAAATGACATCAACATGTTAAAGCTTGTTTAAGATTTTAGTGGTGAGATTTACATCTACTTTACTGTTATTAGCAGAATGAAGATTCTAATTATCCTCGTCATCTGCGGACTGATAGACGTTACAAGATCCAGCGAATGCATTGTGAGCCCAAACAGTAAGTACAACCTACCTACCCCATCACCTACCTACCCCTCCACCTACCTACACCTCTGCCTACCCACCACTCTGCCTACCTACCCCTCCACCTACCTACCCCTCCATCTACCTACCCTTCCACCTTCCTACCCCTCTGCCTACCTACCCCTCCACCAACCCACCCCTCTGTCTACATACCCCTCCACCTACCCACCCCTCTGCCTACCTACCACCCCACCTACCCACCCCTCTGCCTACCTACCCCTCCACCTACCTACCTCTCCACCTACCCACCCCTCTGTCTACCTACCCCTCCACCTACCCACCCCTCTGCCTACCTACCCCTCCACCTACCCACCCCTCTGTCTACCTACCCCTCCACCTACCCACCCCTCCACCTACCCACCCCTCCACCTACCTACCCCTCTGTCTACCTACCCCTCTGCCTACCTACCACCCCACCTACCCCTCCACATACCCACCCCTCTGCCTACCTACCCCTCCACCTACCCACCCCTCTGTCTACCCACTCCTCTGCCTACCTGCCCCCCCACCTATCCACCCATATGCCTACCAGGGATGTGCATTGAGGTGAGTATTTGTGAGGCATTGGCTAGTATCAGAGCCAGATACACACAGTTTACATACGCAGTGATCGTTAGAGCGAGAGCAATAATTCTAGCAGTAGACCTAATTTGGAACTCTAAACACGTAACCTGTAAAAAAAAAAAGATTTAAAGCCTCGCCTATGGAGATTTTTAAGTACTGAAGTTTGGCGCCATTCCATGAGTGTGCGCAATTTTAAAGCGTGACATGTTAGGTATCTATTTACTCGGCGTAACATCATCTTTTACCTTATACCAAAAAATCGGGCTAACTTTACTGTTTTTTTTTTTTTTTTTTAATTCATGAAACAGTTTCTTTCCAAAAAAAAAAAAATGTATTCTCTAGGGTGTCTGCTAAAAATATATATATATTATTATTATTTTCTAGCAAAACAAATTATGATTTTTACATGTAGGAGAGAAGTGTCAGAATTGGCCTGGGTGGTAAGGGGTTAATTACCATGAGTAATATACAAATAATTGTTATGTATTATTTTTAAGCTAATTTACTATATTTTCAAAATATGTAGTATTCAAGCAGGCGGCTTAATGAACAAATTACTGAAGTTTAAAGTTATAGCTTCCAACCAGTAATTTCACAGTAAATAGATAAATTATTATCATATAACATATAGAATAATAATATATGATTTATCTTGTACCTTTTCAACAGAATGAGTTTCTCCCTCCTAACGGTGTGATAAAAACATGGGATTGTGGGTAAATCTTATACATGTTTTTTTTCCTTGTAGATAAGAGGGCGGGGCTGGAAGGGAGCATTTGTCTTTTAGACACTCCCCCTTCTATGACACTGCAGTGAGAGGACAGCCTCCACTGCAGCATTTTAATTGGACAGCTTGGACCAATAGTACTTTACCATTGGTCCAAGGCTCCAAGCTGTCCATTGAGCTCCGTGCCTCTGACAAGAAGTGAGGAGAGGCGCTGTGAGCTCATCCTCTCAGTCTGCTGCAAACAGAGTGTGTCAGCGAGTGCTTAAAGAGCCCCGTATCTCTGCAACCATAGGTCGTAGGAGCCCCAAATTTTGGGGAAGAACTTCAGCTACCTACCCCCCAATTTGGGGTCTCTGTGACCCCAGGTCGCCAAGCTACGACCCTCGAAGCTCGATACTCAATCTTTTTTTATGTTCTGCCTCACCTGCCTACCCTGACTGCACATCCCTGAAGTAGAGCAGTGGATGGTGTCAGTAGAGCAGTGGACGGTGTCAGTAGAGCAGTGGACGGTGTCAGTAGGTCAGTGGACGGTGTCAGTAGGGCAGGGGACGGTGTCAGTAGGGCAGTGGATGGTGTCAGTAGGGCAGTGGACTGTGTCGGTAGAGCAGTGGACGGTGTCAGTAGAGCAGAGGACGGTGTCAGTAGAGCAGTGGGCGGTGTCAGTAGAGCAGTGGATGGTGTCAGTAGGGCAGTGGACGGTGTCAGTAGAGCAGTGGATGGTGTCAGTAGAGCAGTGGACGGTGTCAGTAGAGCAGTGGACGGTGTCAGTAGAGCAGTGGATAATGTCAGTAGAGCAGTGGACGGTGTCAGTAGAGCAGTGGATAATGTCAGTAGAGCAGTGGACGGTGTCAGTAGAGCAGTGGATGGTGTCAGTAGAGCAGTGGACGGTGTCAGTAGGGCAGGGGATGGTGTCAGTAGGGCAGTGGACTGTGTCGGTAGAGCAGTGGATGGTGTCAGTAGAGCAGTGGATGGTGTCAGTAGGGCAGTGGATGGTGTCAGTAGAGCAGTGGACGTTGTCAGTAGAGCAGTGGACGTTGTCAGTAGAGCAGTGGACGTTGTCAGTAGAGCAGTGGATGGGGTCAGTAGAGCAGTGGATGGTGTCAGTAGGGCAGTGGACGATGTCAGTAGAGCAGTGGACGGTGTCAGTAGGGCAGTGGATGGTGTCAGTAGGGCAGTGGACGGTGTCAGTAGAGCAGTGGATGGTGTCAGTAGAGCAGTGGACGGTGTCAGTAGAACAGTGGATGGTGTCAGTAGAGCAGAGGACGGTGTCAGTAGAGCAGTGGACGATGTCAGTAGAGCAGTGGACGGTGTCATTAGGGCAGTGGACGGTGTCAGTAGAGCAGTGGACGGTGTCAGTAGAGCAGAGGACGGTGTCAGTAGAGCAGTGGACGGTGTCAGTAGAGCAGTGGATGGTGTCAGTAGGGCAGTGGACAGTGTCAGTAGGGCAGTGGACGGTGTCAGTAGGACAGTAGATGCTGTCAGTAGAGCAGTGGACGGTGTCAGTAGGGCAGTGGACGGTGTCAGTAGAGCAGTGGACGGTGTCAGTAGAGCAGTGGACGGTGTCAGTAGATCAGTGGACGGTGTCAGTAGGGCAGTGGACGGTGTCAGTAGGACAGTAGATGCTGTCAGTAGAGCAGTGGACGGTGTCAGTAGGGCAGTGGACGGTGTCAGTAGGGCAGTGGACGGTGTCAGTAGGGCAGTGGACGGTGTCAGTAGAGCAGTGGACGGTGTCAGTAGAGCAGTGGATGTTGTCAGTAGAGCAGTGGATGGTGTCAGTAGAGCAGTGGATGTTGTCAGTAGGACAGTGGATGTTGTCAGTATTGACACCTGACTGCACGTCCCTGCTGCCTACCAATCCCTCAGATCATTTATTAATAGGGAATGGACAGCATTTGTAAAGTACTATATATAGACTGTACATTATATAGATATAATCAGTTAAAGTGGAACCCCAGCCAAAAGTTTTTCAGTTGGGAAGAATCAGATCCTCTGTTAGATTTTATTGCTGTCAGAATCCCTGTTAATTAAGAGAGTAAAATCCCCATACTGAGTAATCCTAACCTTTGATCTCCTAGCACAGGGGTCCCCAAACTCTCTAAACCAAGGGCCAGTTAATTGTTCTTCAGGATTTAGGGGGGCCAAACTGTGGCCATTGGGGGTAGAAAATGTCCCGGCATCAGCAGGAGTAAACATCCAACCACAACTGGTTCCCTGGTTGGGGTTGTGGTTGGACTACAAGCCCGCAGTCCCAACCCTGCGCTGCTTCTCCTGCTTCTGGATAGGCCCTCGGACAGCCTAGCAGCCAGATGTCCCCCGGATAGGCCTAAGGCGTACAGCCTAGCAGCCCAGGGCAACACAACACACGTCCACCCAGACAGTTGTTCAGGTGGCACAGAACCCCGAACACCTGACTGCACCCAAATTAATAGGCTCTCCCAGCAGGCCAAGGGACCCAAGAAAATCCCTGCCCATTGGCTGAGGCAGCCCATTCATTCCTAATCTGTTCTTGCAATGCCCTTGTCTTATCTAGTGTCACCAGATACCCGGCCACCTAGGGAATCAATTGACCTCTTAAAAATTGGCCAAGGCAACTATAACTTGGCAAATACATTTAATAGCAACCCTGCCTAACCATCAGGGTGCTACATAGGTGTGAATTCCCATTGTGTGAGTCACCTATTGTTTCTGTCTGTCTGCTCATCTCTTGGAGATGTGATTAATATTGTTTTATTGTTATGTGTTTATGCTTATGATATTGTGTAATGTAGTTTGTGTATCCAGGGTTGTAGACTGGTGCCGAACGTTCTGAGTCAACTAGGCTTGTGTAGATGGCTAGTTGTTTAACCACTTGCGTACTGGGTACTTAAACCCCCCTCCTGCCCAGGCCAATTTTAAGCTTTCAGCGCTGACGCACTTCGAATGACAATTGCGCGGTCATACAACGCTGTACCCAAATGACATTTTTATATATTTTTTTCCCACAGATAAAGATTTATTTTGGTGGTATTTGATCACCTCTGCTGTTTTTATTTTTTGTTAAAAATAAATAAAAATACAGAATTAAAAAAAAAATTATATATTTTTATATTTGGTTATAAAATTTTGCAAATGGGTAATTTTTCTCCTTCATTGATGTATGCTGATGAGGCTGTACTGATGGTATGCACTGGTGGGCACTGATAAGGCGGCACTGGTGGGCACTGATAAGGCGGCACTGGTGGGCACTGATAAGGCGGCACTGGTGGGCACCGATAAGGTGGCACTGGTGGGCGGCACTGGTGGACACAGAGTTGACATTGAGAGGTGGCACTAATGGGTGACACTGAATGGCATTGATAGGTGGCACTGGTGGGCACTGAGAAGTGGCACTAAATGGTGGCATTAATACGTGGCGCTGATAGCTGGCAGTGATGGACACTGATGGGTGGCAGTAATGGACACTGATGGGTGGCAATAATAGGCATTGATAGGCAGAACTGCTAGGTGGCACTGAGGAGGCATTGATAGGTGGCAGTGGTGGGCATTGATAGGTGGCACTGGTGGGCACTTTCAGGTGGTACTAGCAGGGGTAACTGGCGGCACACGAGGCAGATGTGCCTCCTTCCTTTCGGGACCGATGTCCCTTCCACATAAGCCGGTGATCGGCTTTTATTTCTCCTCAGGCTGTCAGCGTGAGGAGAAAAAAAAACAATTACCGGCTTTTGTTTACATCACATGATCAGCTGTCATTGGCTGACATCTAATCACGTGGTAAGGGGCCGGGACCGGTGAGTCTCAGTGACTCGGGTGATCATAGTGCGCCCAGCAAGGGCGCGCGGGAAGCGTGCGAAGGGGGGGGACGTCTATTGACGTCCTCCCGGCATTTGGGGTCCACGCTGTAGCCGTCATTCAGCTATGGCGCAGGGCGCCAAGTGGTTAATTAGCTTACTGTGTACGTTTATGTTGGCTGTTCCTTAGCTATGTTAATTATATTACTGTTTACAGTTTGCCTTGTTATGCGGATATCCCCAAGAAGGGAATGTCCTCCTGGAGAGTATAAAGCATGTGTCTGAGTTTTATTAACCACCTCCATACCGGGCTTTTATACCACCTCCATACTGGGCTTTTATACCACCTCCATACCGGGCTTTTATACCACCTCCATACCGGGCTTTTATACCACCTCCATACTGGGCTTTTATACCACCTCCATACTGGGCTTTTATACCACCTCCATACCGGGCTTTTATACCACCTCCATACCGGGCTTTTATACCACCTCCATACTGGGCTTTTATACCACCTCCATACCGGGCTTTTATACCACCTCCATACCGGGCTTTTATACCACCTCCATACTGGGCTTTTATACCCCCCTCCATACCGGGCTTTTATACCACCTCCATACCGGGCTTTTATACCACCTCCATACCGGGCTTTTATACCACCTCCATACCGGGCTTTTATACCCCCCTCCATACCGGGCTTTTATACCACCTCCATACCGGGCTTTTATACCACCTCCATACCGGGCCTATTCTGGCACTTCTCTCCTACATATACAAATCATCATTCTTTTGCTAGAAAATTACTCAGAACCCCCAAACATTATTTATGTTTTTTTATCAGACACCCTAGGGAATAAAATGACGGTCATTACAACTTTTTATCTTGCACGGTATTTGCACAATCAATTTTTCAAACGCCTTTTTTTTGGAAAAAAATAATTTTTTTTATTAATAAAATTAAAGAATAACAAAACAGTAAAGTTAGCCTAATTTTTTAGTAAAATATGAAAGATGATGTTCTGCCGAGTAAATAGATACCTAACATATCACGCTCTAAAATTGCACACACTCATGGAATGGCGCCAAACTTATGCGACGAAATTTTTTACAGGTTACCAGTTTAGAGTTACAGAGGAGGTCTAGTGCTATAATTGTTATAACGCGCGTGGTGAAACCTCACATATGTGGTTTGAACGGTGTTTACATATGTGGGCGGGACTTACGTGTGCATTCGCTTCTGTGCGCGAGCTACTGGGGACAGGGGCGTTTTTACATTTATTTTTATTTTACTTATTTATTTCTTTATTTTTACACTTTTTTTTTTTACATTTTTTTTTTATCACTTTTATTCATATTACAAGGAATGTAAACATCCCTTGTAATAGGAAAGGAGTGTGACAGGTCCTCTTTATGGAGAGATGCGGGGTCAGTAAGACCTCACATCTCTCCTCCAGGCTGGAAAGCATGAGATTGTGAAAAAAAATGTCATCGATCTCATGCTTACTAGCCGCAATCGGGTCAAGGTTAGGGTTAGGGCTAGGGTTAGGGTTTCCCATTGAAGAATATGGCTAGGACTCAGGAATTGGAACAGGGACCTCCCCCAGAGGTCAAAGGTCAGAAGGTGGGTTCCCAGAGGTCAAAGGTCACAGGGCGTGGCTGACCCACCCCCATCAAAGTGTACAACCTACCCCAACTAAGTCGGGGAATGAACAAGTTGGGGAATGAACAAGTCGGGGTAAGCGTCTTGCGCCTTGCGCCTACCCCAACTAAGTCATCTCTATGCTTCCCATCTATCGCCGGACGATTCTTTCTCCAGGCCCCCGATGGGACGGGAGAGCCCGGAGAAGCACCGGATGGAGGCAGAAGGGGGGGTGTCCCCTCCCACCGCCTATAAGAACGATCAAGCGGCGGAACTGCCGCTATGATCGTTCTTATCGTGCACAGAATCGCCGGCACGAAAGAATGATATCCGAATGATGCCTCTAGCTGCACCCATCATTCCGATACCCCCACACACAGCCCAGGACGTCATATGATGTCCACCCAGGATGGGAGATCTCATCTGTGGACGTCAAATGACTATGGACCGGTTAAAGAGAGTTCCAGTTTGCACCTAAGCTAGTGTCGTCTAGTCCTCGGGTGCAATTGTCAGCTATAATACCTGGTTCCTGGGTCCAGACTGGAGGAAGCTGTATCTTGACGGAAGCACCCAAGCTGGGTGCTGGACGGTTCCGTCACAATGGGCTTGCACATGAAGATCACTGCTGCATGGCGATGAAGCACATGGGGGTTCTAGTTAGATTTTTTTAGGTTTGCACAATTTGTTTTCTGTAGGTTGAACTGGATGGCAGGGGAGGGCTGGGCTGGGGGGCAGGGTGGCAGTTGCCTCCCAGGCCATCCTAACTTATGTTCAAAATGCCCACTACCATTACATTTTTTTATTCTGGTCTTGGAAGTTGGGCCAACCACTAGCTGTTGCATTCCAGTAGTTGTAGTCCACGCTCAAGCTCCCGGTAGGTGGGAAACAGAGCAGCGCAGAGGAAACTACAACTCCCTGTGACTGGATTCTTGGAAGCAGGCAGAGGCAGGGCATGCCAGGGAGTCGGGACGCAGGGCTGCAAGGCTGGGCGCTGGCTGCAACTTGACCCCAGGATCAGGAGCATTACCCCCCCCCCCCCCCTGGCATGCAAGGACCTGCTGAGCTGAGATCACTGAGGTGAGAGACCCTGACACCCCTAGCTGACCCCCATCCCCCCCATACACCCCATGTAACATGTCCCAGGCTGCATTAATGGGCACTGGAGTTGGCTGCACTGATGGTCACTGGTGAGGCTGCATTGAAAAACCAGACGGGCCATGGACGGTGAACTGATTTGGCGGTTTAATGACTGGACTTGCCCCCCAGGCCTAAGGCTGCCAGCCCTCCCCTGCTGGATGGCCTTGTGTCTTTTTTCCACCAGACTAACTATGTAACTTCTTCTCATTTCAGACATCAACCTGGCTCTTTTTGGGAGGGTCTGCCAGAGCTCTACCTTCGCCAGCGTCCCGCGCTGTGGGGCAGATCGGGGGGTGGACGGCATTTCTGAGACAGACAATAAAATATCCCCCTGCGTCATCACGAAACTGGAGTCGCAGCCCTGGTTTACGCTGGACATGGAAGAGGGCTACTTGGTTGGTTTAGTGAGAATCGTGCTAAGAACGGACGATTGCTGGGATTGCATGAACGGTGTCCAGCTTCAAATTGGCGATTCTCCAGACCGCGACAACCCAGTGTAAGCCCATGACAACTTTCTCTGTATTCCATCTCCACTCCTAAAAAGGCCAACACTCAGAAACTACGGTCCCATTCACACGTATGTACTGTATGTGTCAATACCTGCATAGGTGTGAAGGAGCCTTAGAAAAGATACTGGGGTAGATTCAGGTAGATTTGCGCAGTTGTTACGGAGGCGCAGCGCACCGTTTTGCCGCTGCGCCTCTGCAAATTACCTGCGCTACCCTTGATTCACGGAGCAGGGTAAATTGCGTGGGCGCTCCGGCAAAATGCCCGGCGTAAGCGCGCGCAATTTAAATGATCCCGTAGGGGGCGGGAATCATTTAAATTAGGCGCGTTCCCACGCCGAACATAGTGCGCATGCTCCGTCGGGAAACTTTCCCGACGTGCATTGCGGTAAATGACGTCGCAAGGACGTCATTTGCTTCAACGTGAACGTAAATGGCGTCCAGCGCCATTCACGATTCACTTACGCAAACGACGTAATTTTTAAAAATCGCGACGCGGGAACGACGGGTATACGTAGCATTGGCTGCCCCTGCTAATAGCATGGGCAGCCTTACGCAGAAACCGACGAACGCAAACGACGTAAAATGCGTACGCAGGGCGCGCGTACGGTTGTGAATCGGCATTAGTATGCAATTTGCATACTCTACGCTGACCACTACGGGAACGCCCCCTAGCGGCCATCGTAAGAATGCAGCCTACGATACGATGGCATAAGAGCCTTATGCCAGTCATATCTTAGGCTGCAGTCGGCGTATCGAGGTTCCTGAATCAGGAGCAGTCGATACGCCGGCGCAACTAAGCAATTGCGCTGCGTATCTATGGATACGCAAATGCAATTGCTTACTGAATCTACCCCACTGACTACGCAACAGATTGGGAAAGATGACGTTATGGTACAGACCAAGACCAGGGGTCTCCAAACTTTCTAAACAAAGGGTCAGTTTACTGTCCTTCACATTTTAGGGGGGCCGGACTGTGGTCATTGGGAGAAGAAATTGCCCATAGAGTCAGTGGGAGTAAACAATGTCCCATCTTTGGTATCAGTGGGAGGAATAGTGTCCTATTATTGGTGTCAGTGGGAGGAACAGTCCCCTTATTATTGGTGTCAGTGGGAGGAATAGTGTCCCATCATTGGTGTCAGTGGGAGTAATAGTGTCCCATCATTGTTATCAGTGGGAAGAATAGTGTCCCATTATTGGTGTCAGTGGGAGGAATAGTGTCCCATCATTGGTGTTAGTGGGAGGAATAGTGTCCCATCATTGGTGTCAGTGGGAGGAATAGTGTCCCATCATTGGTGTCAGTGGGAGGGATAGTGTCCCATCATTGGGTTCAGTGGGGGGAATAGCGTCCCATCATTGGTGTCAGTGGGAGGAATAGTGTCCCATCATTGGGGTCAGTGGGAGGAATAGTGTCCCATCATTGGTATCAGTGGGAGGAATAGTGTCCCATCATTGGTATCAGTGGGAGGAATAGTGTCCCATCATTGGTATCAGTGGGAGGAATAGTGTCCCATCATTGGTGTCAGTGGGAGGAATAGTGTCCCATCATTGGTGTCAGTGGGAGGGATAGTGTCCCATCATTGGTATCAGTGGGAGGAATAGTGTCCCATCATTGGTATCAGTGGGAGGATTAGTGGCGCTTCACATCAGCGGTTAATGATGGGATGTGGGGTTCCAGCACCCTGCACCTCTGAACCCCTTTACATTACACAGCACCCTGCACCTCTGGATCCTTTTACATTACACAGCACCCTGCTCCTCTGGACCCCTTTACATTACACAGCACCCTGCGCCTCTGGGCCCCTTTACATTACACAGCACCCTGCGCCTCTGGGCCCCTTTACATTACACATCCCCCCCACCAGTTTGTTACACAGACACCCCCCTAACAGTTCTGGACCCCCTGCATGTTACACAGACCCCCCTACAGTGCAGACCCCCTCCCTACATTACAGACCCCCTTTACAATACAGCCCATACAGACCCCCCCCCTACATTACAGAGACGCGGCCCACGGGTCGCCGTGGCCCACCGGGCATATGCCCGGTATGCCCTATGGCCAGTCCGGGCCTGATGAAGGGGGCTACAACATCATTATAATACGTACACGTGGAACCTCAAGCATTGAAAAACAGAAGAGCTTACAATCTAAAAGTGACCGGCCCATGGAATGTACCGTCACACAGCAAGCCCATTGCGATATTTTTCATAATGTATCTCACCGGTGACAATATTTCTCCCACAGATGTGCCACCATCACCGAGGTCTCGCGGGAAAAGCCCCTCCTGACGTTCTTCTGCAACGGGATGCAGGGACGCTACGTGACGCTCATCCACGCCGGCCACTCGGGGATCATATCCTTCTGCGAGATCAAGGTGTATCAGCATTTACCAGGAGAGCAGTTGTCTCAGGGAATACCAGTCCAAGAGAGTTAAAGGGCAACTCCAACGCAACTGCTTTATAAGCTTACCTAAAATCAAACTTCTAATGTTTTTTGGATGGAGGGGGTGCAAGATCCCCCATCACTGTTTGCACCCCCTTTGGGGAAATTCGCCTTCTATTTGGATCCAAACTTTGAGAAAATCCAAAATTTGACACCAGGACAGGAATAAAGGGGTGGACATTTGTTCCTAAAAGGAGATTTATCTCACTTCCTGTTGTGCCTACAGGACAGGAAGTGAAGGGAAATTTCTCCTATAAGTCACATGGGGTAGTGCATTTCCTACTCCATCCAAAATTAAAATAAAAGTTTTGGCTTTAGATTCACTTTATAATCTCTATAATCTGCAAAAGAATATGTAATCGAATCTGTAAAGTATTTTTTATTCACTGCCTCTGCTCTATCTATTGTGCTTGCCAGAGGCGGCTCTTTAATTGGGCAAATTCGCCGGTCACCTAAGGCCTCGCACTCACAGGGGCCTCGCGGCCGCCTAATTTGCCTCTGCTTGATTTTTTTTTTTTTTTACCCATCATGGGCGTGTCTAAGTTTTGCTTAAAGTGGAAGTAAACCCTCTTGGCATTTTCAGCCAAGGAAGCTGCCATCTTGGCCTCTGTTTGATCTTCAACTGCCATGTGATCAGTTATGACACCAGCCATTGGAAGGTTTGGCAGTTTGGTTGAGAGCACAACCGATGGGACACTTGCACTCACGGCACTTGCCGGAAATGTAACTGTTTTTTTAAACTAGTAAATCGATGGGTTTACTTCCACTTTAAGGTCTCACAAAGCCTAGAGCCGCCTCTGCTGGCCATTCTCAGAGTGGAGGCGGGGCAGTGTCAGGCTGGAGGCGGGGTCTGCAGCACTGTAGGCTCCGAAGAGTGTGCGCAAGCAGTGCTTGCGCACACTCTTCGGCGCCTACAGTGCTGCAGACCCCGCCTCTTGCGCACACTCTTCGGAGCCTACAGTGCTGCAGACCCCGCCTCTTGCGCACACTCTTCGGAGCCTACAGTGCTGCAGACCCCGCCTCCAGCCTGACACTGCCCCGCCTCCACTCTGAGAATGCCCCGCCTCCAGCCAGGTACACTTTGGAGGGGGGAGATGTATTAAACTGGAGAGTGCAAAATCTGGTGCAGCTCTGCAAAAGAAGCCAATCAGCTTCCAGGTTTTTATTGTCAAAGCTTAAATAGGAATTAATAGTAACAATATGGGATTTTATAGGTGCCATGCAAAGTAGTTACAAGAGAATAAAATTTTACATTTTATTCATGATTAAAATCTGTTGAAAAGTACATAACATAAATGCATCTTGGCCAAAGTATTTTCACATACAAGTGGTTTTTCATGATAGTATTCCCAACATGTTTCGCCTGTCAAGGCTTCTTCAGGAGATTTTGGTGACCACTGTTATAGGTAGATTCAGGTACAATGACCTAACTTTGCGGCGGCGTAGCTTAAGGAATTTAAGCTACGCCGCCGTAAGTTAGCGCGGCAAGTACATGATTCTCTATGTACTTGCCTGCTAATATACGGCGGCGTAGCCTAAAGCGGGCTGGCGTAAGGGCGGCGCATTCAAATGTCTTGGAGGGGGGCTTGTTGTATGGCAATGAGGCTTGACCTCACGTTTTTGACGTTTTTTTGTTACTGCGCATGCACCGGGCGCCTACATTTCCCAGTGTGCATTGCGGCTAAGTACGCCGTACGGGCCTACTGATTTCAACGTGGACGTAAACGACGTAAATCCCGATTCGCGGACGACTTACGCAAACGACGTAAAAAATTCGAATCTCGCGGCGGGAACGGTGGCCATACTTTAACATTGTTATTCCACCTAATAGGTGGAATAACTTTAGGCCTGCTAAGGCCTTACGGAAACGGCGTAAATCGACTGCGGCGGCCGGGCGTACGTTCGGGAATCGGCGTATCAACTCATTTACATAATCTACTCCGACCGCAATGGAAGCGCCACCTAGCGGCCATCCGAAAAATTGCAATCTAAGATAGGACGGCGCAAGCCGTCGTATCTTAGATATGTTTAAGCGTATCTCTGTTTGAGCATACACTTAAACATACGTCGGAGTAGATTCTGAGTTAGGCCGGCTTATCTACTGATAAGTCGGCCTAACTCTTACTGAATCTACCTATTAGTGTGTAAACCAAAATAGAAAATAATCAATTAGAACCTTGTCCAAAGAAATGCAGTGACCAAGGCTCTTCAGTCGAAACGCGTCTGCTCTTTTGTTTTCCTATATGTGCCAATAAATATTTCTTACAGATTGGAGCTGCCGGATATTTTTCTACATTAACTTGTCCAAAGAAAAACAGATAAGTGGCTCGAGCCAGGAGGGTGCTGCTGTCGGTCCATCCTATGCTGAGTCCAGAGGTCAATACCATACCTTACTCCATCTACGGTCCAGTCTTTGACTATCTGCTATCTGTCCTAGCCTCAGATATTAGGCGCCCCCTTGCGTTTGTTTTATCTTAATACACATCTTGGTCTTTCTGTGTCTCCTTCGGTCACACCATACCCCCAATGTTCCACTTATCTGTATTTTCTTTGGACAAGGTGCTAATTGATTATCATCTATTTTGGTCTACGCACTAATAGTGGTCACCAATATCCCCTGAAGAAGCTGTGACAGGCGAAACTTGTTGGGAATACTAACATGATAACGCTTTGACTTTAAACAAAATGTATCGAGGTTATGTACTTTTTAACAGATTTTAATCATGTACAGTGGAACCTCGGTTTAAGAGTAACTTGGTTTGAGAGCGTTTTGATTTGCGAGCAACTTTTTTTTTTTAATTCTGACTCGGTTTGCGAGTGTTGACTCGCAAGACGAGTAGAATTCAAGCTAAATTGGCCTGCAGTACCTCATTTGGCCTGGGGTACGGGGGCGCAGAAGCCGAACAGAGCCAAAAATAGGCCTGCAGTACCTCATTTGGCCTAAGGTGCGGGAGCGCAGGAGACAAGAAAAGCCGAACATTGGCCTGCAGTATCTCATTTGGCCTGAGGTACGGGGGCGCAGGAGCCGAGAAAAGCCGAACATTGGCCTGCAGTATCTCATTTGACCTGAGGTACGGGGGCGCAGGAGCCGAGAAAAGCCAAACATTGGCCTGCAGTACCTTATTTGGCCTGAGGTATGGGGGCGCAGGAAATGACCCGAAGTGTCCTCGGGCCTTTTCGCCCGTTGGGGTACGGGGGCGCAGAAGCCGAGCAGAGCCGAAAATAGGCCTGCAGTACCTCATTTGGCCTGAGTTATGGGGGCGCAGGAGCTGAGAAAAGCTGAACATTGGCCTGCAGTACCTCATTTGGCCTGAGGTGCGGGAGCGCAGGAGATAAGAAAAGCCGAACATTGGCCTGCAGTATCTCATTTGGCCTGAGGTACGGGGGCACAGGAGCCGAGAAAAGCCGAACATTGGCCTGCAGTACCTCATTTGGCCTGAGATATGGGGGCGCAGGAAATGAGCCAAAGTGTCCTCGGGGCTATTCGCCCGTTTTCGTCGCTCTCTGGCGCCCCCCTACCTCTGACCGCATTCGGTATTGCATCCCATTGAAGTCAGTGAGGAACAAATTATTTTCGTTTCCATTGACTTCAATGGGAAAATTCGCTTTGATATGTGAGTACTTTGGATTACGAGCATTCTCCTGGAACGGATTATGCTCGTAATCCGAGGTTCCACTGTATACCAATAAAATGTTACATTTTATTATTTTGTAATTAGACATGTGCACTGCCGAAAAATCTGTATTTTTGTTTCATTCGTTTTTTTTTTTTGCTTTTTTTCGGAACTTTGGGAAATTCGAAAATTCGGAATTCGGAAATTCGAAAATTCGGAATTCGGAAATTCGAAAATTCGGAATTCCGAATTTCCGAAAAAGCAAAAAACAAATAAAACGAAAAATACAAATCTTTTGAATTTCCCGAATTTCCGAAAAAGCAAAAAAACGAATGAAATGAAAACAACATTTTAGATTTTCGAATTTTCGAATTTTCGAATCTCGAATTTTCCAATTTTCAAATGTTAAAATTTTTTAATTTTTTAATTTTCAAATTTACGAATTTCGGAAATTCGGAATTTTGGAATTTCGGAAATCCGGAATTTCGGAAATTCGAAAATTAAAAAATGTGAAAATCTAAAATTTCCGAAAATCCGAGATTCAAAAATTCGAAATTTCAAAATTTGAAAATCGAAAATATTCGGAAATACGAAAATTCGAAAATATGAAAATTCTGACATTCAAAAATTCGGAAATTCGAAGATTTTGGTAAACCTCCCCCTTTTTCTTTCTATATATATTTGTTTATCCAAAAGCCAAAACGTTCTTTTAGTTTCGATACGGAGGTGAGAGGGGGTTAGATCCTCTGTCAGGTTTTATTGCTGTCTGTGTCCCCACTGGAAATATTTTTTTACTGTTTGTCCCGGTGACTACTATGATGGGATCGGAAAAACAAAATTGTACAGTAGTCACCAAAACAAAATGTGAGTGGAAAAATTTGATTCAGCATTTACATAAAATACCTAAAAATTTGGTCTCGTTCCCGTTCCATGTTCTCATTGCGTTCCTCTGGAGAATCGATCCTTCAACCCGTACCCAGAAGTATTTCTCTTCACTCTCAGTGGCTAAACACAGCGGCAGGGCAGCCAATGAAAGAATGTGCTGGTCCTGGGGACGGCACAGGCTCACGCCAGGCTCGGCCAACGTTTTACTTCAGCAAGCACAATGTATAAAATGATATAAATCAAACCCACAATAATATGATGAAGTACCCAATGATAATCTGGGGAATCATTTAGGATCCAGTGAGACTTGATTGCATTTACTCAATAATAAAAAACAATACTGATTAAAAGTTACTGAATTCTGATCTTCTTTGACGTGATTATAAAATGTTGACATCCTACCGATTTTGTTGCAGTTCCTGCATGTGATTGTCCTCCATGATCTGTGAAAGACGTTGTACAGATGGGCATTTTTTATGGGTTATCGGATGCCTATAGCATGTGCCGGGCATTCAGCAGTTTTCGAAGGCCTCCGTCACATAGACATACTATAGACAGCAATCACAGCAGTGACCAAGTCAGCAATCTAAGTGGCTGTGGGTTCCCTTTGCCTCCCATAGCAGAAATTTTCTAAGCATCTATGGGTTGCTCTGGGTTCCTTTTACTTCCCCTAGCAGCAATTTTCTAAGCATCTACCAGGTAAAGAAAAAAGAGTTGAGGGATCTTTTTCAGGTGTCCTTGTGGTTGTCCCAGTCCTAGGACAGCAATCACAGTTATGACCAAGGCAACAGTCTAGGTGGGGCTGCTGTGGGTTCCCTTTACTTCCCCTAGCATTTAACAGACATTTAACAATTTTCTAAGCATCTACCAGGCAAAAAGGAAGCAGGTGAGGATTTTTCTTTTCAGGTTTCCTAGTGGTGGTCCTAGTCCTAGGACAGCAATCACAGCAGTGACCAAGGCAACAGTCTAGGTGGGGCTGCTGTGGGTTCCCTTTAACTCCCATAGCAGAAATGTTCTAAGCATCGACCAGGCAAATACAGAGGAGCTGAGGAACCTTTTTCAGGTGTCCTAGTGGTGGTCTTAGTCCTAGGACAGCAATCACAGCTATGACCTGACCAAGGCAACATTCTAGGTGGGGCTGCTGTGGGTTCCCTTTACTTCCCCTAGCAATTTACAGACCTTTTTTGAAATTTTCGAAGCATCTACCAGGTAAAGAAAAAAGAGTTGAGGAATCTTTTTCAGGTGTCCTAGTGGTGGTCCTAGTCCTAGGACAGCAATCACAGTTATTACCAAGGCAACAGTCTAGGTGGGGATGCTGTGGGTTCCCTTTACTTCCCCTAGCATTTAACAGACATTTAACAATTTTCTAAGCATCTACCAGGCAAAAAGGAAGCAGCTGAGGATTTGTTTTCAGGTGTCCTAGTGGTGGTCCTAGTCCTAGGACAGCAATCACAGCAGTGACCATGTCAGCAATCTAAGTGGGGCTGCTGTGGGTTCCCTTTACCTCCCATAGCAGAAATGTTCTAAGCATCTACCAGGCAAAGACAGAGGAGCTGAGGAACCTTTTTTCAGGTGTCCTAGTGGTGGTCTTAGTCCTAGGACAGCAATCACAGCTATGACCTGACCAAGGCAACATTCTAGGTGGGGCTGCTGTGGGTTCCCTTTACTTCTCCTAGTAATTAACAGACCTTTTTTGGAAATGTTCTAAGCATCTACCAGGTAAAGAAAAAAGAGTTGAGGAATCTTTTCCAGGTGTCCTAGTGGTGGTCCTAGTCCTAGGACAGCAATCACAGTTATGACCAAGGCAACAGTCTAGGTGGGGCTGCTGTGGGTTCCCTTTACTTTTTCTAGCAATTAACAGACATTTAGCAATTTTCTAAGCATCTACCAGGTAAAGAAAAAAGAGTTGAGGAATCTTTTCCAGGTGTCCTAGTGGTGGTCCTAGTCCTAGGACAGCAATGACAGCTATGACCAAGGCAGCAGTCTAGGTGGGGCTGCTGTGAGTTCCCTTTACTTTTCCTAGCAATTAACAGACATTTAGCAATGTTCTAAGCATCTACCAGGTAAAGAAAAAAGAGTTGAGGAATCTTTTCCAGGTGTCCTAGTGGTGGTCCTAGTCCTAGGACAGCTATGACCAAGGCAACAGTCTAGGTGGGGCTGCTGTGGGTTCCCTTTACTTTGGCTAGCATTTATCAGGAATTTAGCAATTTTCTAACCATCTACCAGGCTAAAAGGAAGCAGCTGTGGGTTCCCTTTACCTCCCATTACAGCAATTGTGTAAGCTTCTACCAGGCATAGAAAGAGGAGCTGATGAACCTATTTCAGGTGTCCTAGTGGTGGTCTTAGTCCTAGGACAGCAATCACAGCTATGACCAAGGCAACCGTCTAGGTGGGACTGCTATGGGTTCCCTTTACTTCCCCTAGCATCTAACAGACATTTAGCAATTTTCTAAGCAAAAAGGAAGCAACTGAGGATTTTTTTCAGGTGTCCTAGTGGTGGTACTAGTCCGATTCTAGGTAGGGCTGCTGTGGGTTCCCTTTAGTTCCCCTAGCAGCAATTTTCTAAGCATCTACCAGGCAAAGAGAGGGGAGTTGAGGGATCTTTTTTCAGGTGTCAAATTGGTGGTCCTAGTCCTAGGACAGCAATCACAGCTATGACCAGAGTAACTGTTAAAGGTGGGGCTTCTGTGGGTTCCCTCTACTGCCCCTCACACTTATCTACCTGATTCAGCATTTTTTAAGCATCTACAGGGCAAAAAAAATAAATAAGTTGAGGAATCTTTTTAGGCTTTCGAGTGGCGTAGGACAGAGGACTCAGCTCTGATCTAGATAGGGCTGCTGTGGGTTTTCCTATACTGCCCCACATTAATAATCTTGTAAAACTTACAACTGCCATATGTGGAGTGCATAGATCAGACAGGTATCACTAATATGATGGGCAAGGACCACTAATGAATAGTCCGATAGAGCTGAATGTTTTGTATTTCTGTCCATAGGAAGCCTTACATATCACATATACAGAGGAATGAGCTCCTTCCTGGTAATCACAATGCTGCATTACAATGTAACAATGCTGCATTACAATGTAACAATGCTGCATGACAATGTAATAAACTGAATGCTACATATAAGAGAGATATACATATAATAATAAATCTGATTAATAACCATGCTGTCTGCTATTCATTAAGAAATTATTGGAAGTTCCCCCAACCACAGAGCCCCTTCTGCCAATATTGTTCCCATCATAATTTTCCATCATCTCCTGACCACCAATGTAAGGGACATTCTTCTCACTGATCACCAATGTAAGGAACATTCTTCCCACTGATCACCAATGTAAGGAACATTCTTCCCACTGATCACCAATGTAAGGAACATTCTTCTCACTGATCACCAATGTAAGGAACATTCTTCCCACTGATCACCAATGTAAGGAACATTCTTCTCACTGATCACCAATGTAAGGAACATTCTTCTCACTGATCACCAATGTAAGGGACATTCTTCTCACTGATCACCAATGTAAGGGACATTCTTCCCACTGATCACCAATGTAAGGAACATTCTTCTCACTGATCACCAATGTAAGGAACATTCTTCTCACTGATCACCAATGTAAGGGACATTCTTCCCACTGATCACCAATGTAAGGGACATTCTTCTCACTGATCACCAATGTAAGGAACATTCTTCTCACTGATCACCAATGTAAGGGACATTCTTCTCACTGATCACCAATGTAAGGGACATTCTTCCCACTGATCACCAATGTAAGGGACATTCTTCTCACTGATCACCAATGTAAGGGACATTCTTCTCACTGATCACCAATGTAAGGGACATTCTTCTCACTGATCACCAATGTAAGGGAAATTCTTCCCACTGATCACCAATGTAAGGGAAATTCTTCCCACTGATGACCAATGTAAGGGAAATTCTTCTCACTGATCACCAATGTAAGGGAAATTCTTCCCACTGATCACTAATGTAAGGGAAATTCTTCCCACTGATCACCAATGTAAGGAACATTCTTCCCACTGATCACCAATGTAAGGAACATTCTTCCCACTGATCACTAATGTAAGGAACATTCTTCTCACTGATCACCAATGTAAGGAACATTCTCCTCACTGATCACCAATGTAAGGAACATTCTTCCCACTGATCACCAATGTAAGGAACATTCTTCTCACTGATCACCAATGTAAGGGACATTCTTCTCACTGATCACCAATGTAAGGGAAATTCTTCCCACTGATCACCAATGTAAGGGAAATTCTTCCCACTGATCACTAATGTAAGGAACATTCTCCTCACTGATCACCAATGTAAGGGACATTCTTCTCACTGATCACCAATGTAAGGGACATTCTTCCCACTGATCACCAATGTAAGGAACATTCTTCTCACTGATCACCAATGTAAGGAACATTCTTCCCACTGATCACCAATGTAAGGAACATTCTTCTCACTGATCACCAATGTAAGGAACATTCTTCCCACTGATCACCAATGTAAGGGACATTCTTCTCACTGATCACCAATGTAAGGGACATTCTTCCCACTGATCACCAATGTAAGGGACATTCTTCCCACTGATCACCAATGTAAGGAACATTCTTCCCACTGATCACCAATGTAAGGAACATTCTTCCCACTGATCACCAATGTAAGGAACATTCTTCTCACTGATCACCAATGTAAGGGACATTCTTCCCACCGATCACCAATGTAAGGGACATTCTTCTCACTGATCACCAATGTAAGGAACATTCTTCTCACTGATCACCAATGTAAGGGACATTCTTCCCACTGATCACCAATGTAAGGAACATTCTTCTCACTGATCACCAATGTAAGGGGCATTCTTCTCACTGATCACCAATGTAAGGGACATTCTTCCCACTGATCACCAATGTAAGGAACATTCTTCCCACTGATCACCAATGTAAGGGACATTCTTCCCACTGATCACCAATGTAAGGGGCATTCTTCTCACTGATCACCAATGTAAGGGGCATTCTTCCCACTGATCACCAATGTAAGGGGCATTCTTCTCACTGATCACCAATGTAAGGAACATTCTTCCCACTGATCACCAATGTAAGGGACATTCTTCCCACTGATCACCAATGTAAGGGACATTCTTCCCACTGATCACCAATGTAAGGGACATTCTTCCCACTGATCACCAATGTAAGGAACATTCTTCTCACTGATCACCAATGTAAGGGACATTCTTCCCACTGATCACCAATGTAAGGAACATTCTTCCCTCTGATCACCAATGTAAGGAACATTCTTCCCTCTGATCAGTGTCAGTAGTTTTTATTAATTAAAAATATATATATATATATTTTACTATTTGTTTTAGGAGCCCTGTAAGGGAATTTTGGTAAAATATCAGGGGTTTAAACAGGGGGAATCTGTGCCACACAGGGTGATTAGGGTGTGCCCAGGCACACCTGGCACACGCCTATGGATGGCGGTCTCCAAGTGGGTGCAAGAGCAGGACACAATCCTCTCGTGTGCAAAAATGGCAACAGGGCAACGCTGCCCTGCTCTTCCCTGCAAAGATCTATGCCCAGGAGAGAAGAAAATAAACTCAGTCCACACAAATGAGAGAGACTTTTCTTTACTGATAAATCAATACAAGGAGGACCATGGCATGTATGGTGGCACACAGCTTGGTAAAGCTTAGGAAAGTCTATAAATCCAGCAATGTCTAGATGGGAGCAGTAGGAATCGAGACCTGCACCCAGTCCCCGCATTCCTCCAGAGTCCAAATTCCCATCAGGGAGAAGTCCTTCTTTCCCTAGGAGAGGCGTATCTAGAACCATCAAGGGCCCAGTGCGAGAAACCATGAAGGACCCCCCTGGCCCCCAACCGGGGCCCTTCCCACTTCCCCTTTACTCCCATCATGGGAACCTTTATTACAGTCCTGCAGCGAGCCACCTTCCTGACGTCTTGGTGTCCCCCCCCCCACAAGCCCAGCGCGACCTTTCGGACCCCGGTAGTTCCACCACTGGTGTCAGTAGTTTTTTTTTATTTTTGTTTTTATTTTTTATTATTATTTTTATTTATTCTTACTATTTTTTTTCTTTTATCATTTTTTTTTTTATTATTTTATTTTTATTATTTTCTTTTACCATTTTATTTATTTATTATTTTCTTTTACCATTTAATTTTATATTATTTTCTTTTACCATTTTATTTATTTATTATTTTCTTTTACTATTTATTTTTTTATTATTTTCTTTTACCATTTTATTTATTTATTATTTTCTTTTACTATTTAATTTTTTATTGTTTTCTTTTACCATTTAATTTTATATTATTATCTTTTACCATTTTATTTATTTATTATTTTCTTTTACTATTTAATTTTTTATTGTTTTCTTTTACCATTTAATTTTATATTATTATCTTTTACCATTTTATTTATTTATTATTTTCTTTTACTATTTAATTTTTTATTATTTTCTTTTACCATTTAATTTTATATTATTTTCTTTTACCATTTAATTATTTATTTTCTTTTACCATTTTATTTATTTATTATTTTCTTTTACCATTTTATTTATTTATTATTTTCTTTTACTATTTAATTTAGTATTATTTTCTTTTACCATTTAATTATTTATTATGTTCTTTTACCATTTTTTTTTATTATTTGACACATTTACTGGCCCCTTCTCTGCCCTCCATCCTGACAGATCCCTCCCCCCAGCACCCGGTGGGAGGGGGAAACCTGGCAGCCCTGTGAGGGGCAGGGAAGCACACAGGGGCCCGAGACAGCATAGAAAGGGATAGGGAGTTGGTGGAAGAGGCTTGTGAAGGAACTGATGCCCTCCATTTCTCTCCTGCTGCCCCTGAATGTCGGCGAGAGGAAGAGAAATGGGCATTCAGTGGCTCTGTATGGAGGGATCGGTTCCTCTACATGCCGCCACCCCTCTTATCCAGGAGTACAGGGGGGGGGGGGCGACATCAGGAATTATGGGGCCCCTTACACAGCTTCAGGCATGGGCCCCCTGGAGCAGAGAACGGGGGGGGGGGGGTGCTGCCGCCTCAAATTGAGAAGCCGGGGGGCTGCCACGAATTGCGGCGGGTGGTAGTGCCACGAGTTGGTGGGTTGCCTTCTAAAAATAAATAAAAAAGGGGGGTTGCCATCCAGGGCCCAGGGGACCTCCGGGCCCCTAGAGACCCCTGGGTCCTTTAATTAAAAGAAAAAAAAAATATATATATATATATATATATTAAAAAAGTTATAAAAAAAAGGGGGGGTTGCCATCCGGGCCCCTGGAGACCTCTGGGCCCTTTAATTAAAAGAAAAAATATATATATATATATAAATATATATTTAAAAAAAATTATAAAAAAAAGGGGGGGTTGCCATCTGGGCCCCTGGGGACCTCTGGGCCCTTTAATTAAAAGAAAAAAAATATATATATATATAAATATATATTTAAAAAAAATTATAAAAAAAAGGGGGGGTTGCCATCTGGGCCCCTGGGGACCTCTGGGCCCCTGGGTCCTTTAATTAAAAGAAAAACAATTATATATATATATATATTAAAAAAAATTATAAAAAAAAGGGGGGGGGAGGGGGTTGCCATCCGGGCCCCTGGGGACCTCTGGGTCCTTTAATAAAAACAAACAAACGGGCCCCTTGGAGCATGGGGTTAGGTCGCATTGGTGACCCCTGTACCTACGCCCCTGACTAGGAGGAACGTCCACATGCGATGTCCCACTGACTACATCCTTCTAAAGCAGAGTTCTTGACCCTCAGAATAGTGTCCCATCCCAAGGGACCATCTACCGACCCAACAGCCAATCCCGACACACACAATATCCAACCCAAGTTTTTATGCCTGAACCCTGCTGGGCACTACACACAGACATGATCCCAATCCCAAATACACGGGGGGCAGAGGCGGCTTCTTTAATTAGGCAAATTAGGACGGTCGCCTAAGGCCTCGCACTCACATGGGGCCTCGCGGCCGCCTAGTTTGCCTCTGCTCAATCACCGTGTGCTAGATCCGTGCATCTTTCTGCAGCCATTTTTATTAGCTTTCATTTTTTTTACCCATTGTGGGCATGAGCGGGGGCCCCGTGTCTAAGTTTTGCTTAACCACTTCCCGACCTCCTCATGTACATATACGTCAGCAGAATGGCACGGACAGGCACATTGGCGTACCTGTACGTGCTCTGCTTGACGCGGGTCGGGGGTCCGATCGGGACCCCCCCAGTACATGCGGCGGTCGGTAAGCCTCGGGGAGAGATCCGGGACGATGGCGCGGCTATTCGTTTATAGCCGCCCCGTCGCGATCGCTCCCCGGAGCTGAAGAACGGGGAGAGTCGTATGTAAACACGGCTTCCCCGTGCTTCACTGTGGTGGCGCATTGATCGAGTGATCCCTTTTATAGGGAGACACGATCGATGACGTCAGACCTACAGCCACACCCCCCTACAGTTGTAAACACACACTAGGTGAACCCTAACTCCTACAGCGCCCCCTGTGGTTAACTCCCAAACTGCAACTGTCATTTTCACAATAAACAATGCAATTTAAATGCATTTTTTGCTGTGAAAATGACAATGGTCCCAAAAATGTGTCAAAATTGTCCGAAGTGTCCGCCATAATGTCGCAGTCACGAAAAAAATCGCTGATCGCCGTTATTAGTAGTAAAAAAATAAAAATGCAATAAAACTATCCCCTATTTTGTAAACGCTATACATTTTGCGCAAACCAACCGATAAACGATTATTGCGATTTTTTTTACCAAAAATATGTAGAAGAATACGTATCGGCCTAAACTGAGGGAAAAAAAAATAATTATATATGTTTTTGGGGGATATTTATTATAGCAAAAAGTAAAAAATATTGCATTTTTTTCAAAATTGTCGCTCTAGTTTTGTTGTTTATAGCGCAAAAACTAAAAACCGCAGATGTGATCAAATACCACCAAAAGAAAGCTCTATTTGTGGGGGAAAAAAGGACGCCAAATTTTGTTTGGGAGCCACGTCGCACGACCGCGCAATTGTCTGTTAAAGCGACGCAGTCCCAAACTGTAAAAACACCTTGGGTCTTTAGGCAGCATATTGGTCCGGGGCTTAAGTGGTTAAAGGCCTCACGAAGCCTAGAGCCGCCTCTGCATGGGGGGTAGTTGGCAACTAAAGGGTTTCCTACCCTACCAGTGCCCAGAACTTTATCTTCTTGAGGATTCCATCCGGGAGAGGCCAAGGTGTATTACTATGGGAACTGCTTACTAGTCTATCCTGCACTTCCCCACACTTATTGGCTGCACACTGACATCGCACAGACGTCATCCCGTTCCCAAGTACCCAGGGGTGGCTGCCACCTAAAGGCCTCCCTACCCTACCCATGCCCAGGACAGGACCTCCTTCAGGGTGACCTCTAGTGAGGGCCTAAGGGTATTGCCACAGAGATTACTAATCCATCCTGCACTCCTCTACAAGGATTGGCTGCTATCTGGACACTGGGATTGCTGGGACTTGTAGCTCCATGACATTGTACAGACATGATCCCATTCCCAGGATGGATGGCAACCAAAGGGCCCCCTACCCTACCAGTGCCCAGGTCATGACCTCTGTGAGGGTGACATCTAGTGGAGGCGCAGGGATATTACTCCCCCCTATGTGTATTGGCTGCATGCTTCTGTGTGGACGCTGGGACGTGTAGTGTTTATATGGCGGCATGCTGCTATCTGGGGGCTGGGACTGCTGGGAGTTGTGGTTCCTCATGGGCTGCGTTCTGCTGTCTGGACACTGGGACCGCTGGGAGATGTAGTTCCACATTGTTTGTGTACTGCTATCTGAACACTGGGACGGCTGGGACTTGTAGTTCCACTTTGACTGTGTGTTGGTATCTGGATATTACTACTCGTGGTTCCATATTGGCTGCGATCTGCTATCTAAACTCTGAAACTGCTGGGACTTGTAGTTCCACATTGTCTGTCTGCTTCTATGTGGGCACTGAAACTGGCTTGTGGTTCCATATTTTTGGCATGTCGCTATCTTGATACTGGGACCCATCCATCCACTCATCCACCCACCCACCCACCCATCCATCCATCCACCCACCCATCCACTGACCCATCCATCCATCCATCCACTGACCCATCCACCCACCCACCCATCCATCCACTCACTCACTCACTCACTCACTCACTCACTCACCCACCCATCCATCCATCCACTCACTCACCCATCCATCCATCCATCTATCCACTCACTCACTCACCCACCCACCCATTCATCCACTCACCCACCCATCCATCCACTCACTCACTCACCCATCCATCCACACACCCACCCACTCACCCATCCATCCACTCACTCATCCATCCACTCACTCACTCACCCATCCATCCACTCACTCACTCACCCATCCACTCACCCATCCATCCACTCACTCACTCACCCATCCATCCACTCACTCACTCACCCATCCACTCACCCATCCATCCACTCACTCACCCATCCATCCACTCACTCATCCATCCACTCACTCACTCACCCATCCATCCACTCACTCACTCACCCATCCACTCACCCATCCATCCACTCACTCACCCATCCATCCACACACCCACCCACTCACCCATCCATCCACTCACCCATCCATCCACACACCCACCCACTCACTCATCCATCCACACACCCACCCACTCACCCATCCATCCACTCACTCATCCATCCACTCACTCACTCACCCATCCATCCACTCACTCACTCACTCACTCACCCATCCACTCACCCATCCATCCACACACCCACCCACTCACCCATCCATCCACTCACCCATCCATCCACACACCCACCCACCCACTCACTCACCCATCCATCCACTCACTTACCCATCCATCCATCCACTCACTCACTCACCCATCCACTCACCCATCCATCCACTCACTCACCCATCCATCCACACACCCACCCACTCACCCATCCATCCACTCACCCATCCATCCACACACCCACCCACTCACCCATCCATCCACTCACCCATCCATCCACTCACCCATCCATCCACACACCCACCCACTCACTCATCCATCCACACACCCACCCACTCACCCATCCATCCACTCACTCATCCATCCACTCACTCACTCACTCACTCACCCATCCACTCACCCATCCATCCACTCACTCACCCATCCATCCACACACCCACCCACTCACCCATCCATCCACTCACCCATCCATCCACACACCCACCCACTCACTCACCCATCCATCCACTCACTTACCCATCCATCCATCCACTCACTCACTCACTCACCCATCCATCCACTCACTCACTCACCCATCCATCCATCCACACACCCACCCACTCACCCACCCATCCACTCACCCACTCACTCACCCATCCACTCACTCACTCACCCATCCATCCATCCATCCACACACCCACCCACTCACCCATCCATCCACCCACCCACTCACTCACTCACCCATCCATCCATCCACTCACTCACCCATCCATCCATCCATCCATCCACTCACTCACCCATCCATCCACTCACTCACTCACTCACTCACTCACTCACTCACTCACCCATCCATCCACTCACTCACTCACTCACTCACTCACTCACTCACCCATCCACCCATCCATCCACTCACTCACTCACTCACTCACTCACCCATCCATCCACCCATCCATCCACCCATCCACTCACTCACTCACTCACCCATCCATCCACTCACTCACCCATCCATCCACCCATCCATCCACTCACTCACTCACCCATCCATCCACCCATCCATCCACTCACTCACTCACTCACTCACTCACCCATCCATCCATCCATCCACTCACTCACCTATCCATCCACCCACCCATCCACTCACTCACTCACTCACCCATCCATCCACTCACTCACCCACCCATCCATCCACCCATCCACTCACTCACTCACTCACTCACTCACTCACTCACTCACTCACTCACCCATCCATCCACCCATCCACTCACTCACTCACTCACTCACCCATCCATCCACCCATCCACTCACTCACTCACTCACTCACTCACCCATCCATCCATCCATCCACTCACTCACCCATCCACCCACCCATCCACTCACTCACTCACTCACCCACCCACTCACCCACTCACTCACTCACCCATCCATCCACTCACCCACCCACTCACTCACCCATCCATCCACTCACCCACCCATCCATCCATCCACTCACCCATCCATCCATCCACTCACCCACTCACCCATCCATCCACTCATCCATCCACTCACTCACCCATCTATCCATCCACTCACCCACTCACCCATCCATCCACTCATCCATCCATCTACTTACCCATCCACCCATAGCAACAAAACGAAATACAAGCTGCAGAACAACAAATACAGGACACGTGATTGTTCTGTAGAATAATATAGAAGATCATCAGCCAATCCAGAGCCGCACCATAACACAAATAGAGATCTCATCACTGTCTGGGGGGGAGGAGACGTCTGGGAGTGTCACTGATAGGGGCGGGGCTGAGCCTTCAATGTCCCAGAACTGTCACTGTCATCCAGTCAGCTGATCTGTAATCGGAACAGTCACGCCTCCAAACAGGGTGGAGACAGCTGATTGGACAATTCCACTTCCTCCTCCTCCCCCGACATGAGCTCAGATCAGAGTATACAGGACCCAGCGACTGAATGTGAGTACAATGTATATACTACACTGAGTACAATGTATATACTACACCGAGAGTACAATGTATATACTACACCGAGAGTACAATGTATATACTACACCGAGTACAATGTATATACTACACTGAGAGTACAATGTATATACTACACCGAGTACAATGTATATACTACACCGAGAGTACAATGTATATACTACACTGAGAGTACAATGTATATACTACACCGAGTACAATGTATATACTACACTGAGAGTACAATGTATATACTACACCGAGAGTACAATGTATATACTACACTGAGAGTACAATGTATATACTACACCGAGAGTACAATGTATATACTACACCGAGAGTACAATGTATATACTACACTGAGAGTACAATGTATATACTACACCGAGAGTACAATGTATATACTACACCGAGAGTACAATGTATATACTACACCGAGAGTACAATGTATATACTACACTGAGAGTACAATGTATATACTACACTGAGAGTACAATGTATATACTACACCGAGAGTACAATGTATATACTACACCGAGAGTACAATGTATATACTACACCGAGAGTACAATGTATATACTACACTGAGAGTACAATGTATATACTACACTGAGAGTACAATGTATATACTACACCGAGTACAATGTATATACTACACCGAGTACAATGTATATACTACACTGAGAGTACAATGTATATACTACACCGAGTACAATGTATATACTACACCGAGAGTACAATGTATATACTACACCGAGAGTACAATGTATATACTACACCGAGAGTACAATGTATATACTACACTGAGAGTACAATGTATATACTACACTGAGAGTACAATGTATATACTAGACTGAGAGTACAATGTATATACTACACTGAGAGTACAATGTATATACTACACCGAGTACAATGTATATACTACACCGAGAGTACAATGTATATACTACACCGAGAGTACAATGTATATACTACACCGAGTACAATGTATATACTACACTGAGAGTACAATGTATATACTACACAGAGTACAATGTATATACTACACCGAGAGTACAATGTATATACTACACCGAGAGTACAATGTATATACTACACCGAGAGTACAATGTATATACTACACCGAGAGTACAATGTATATACTACACTGAGAGTACAATGTATATACTACACCGAGAGTACAATGTATATACTACACTGAGAGTACAATGTATATACTACACTGAGTACAATGTATATACTACACTGAGAGTACAATGTATATACTACACCGAGAGTACAATGTATATACTACACTGAGAGTACAATGTATATACTACACTGAGAGTACAATGTATATACTACACTGAGTACAATGTATATACTACACCGAGTACAATGTATATACTACACTGAGAGTACAATGTATATACTACACTGAGAGTACAATGTATATACTACACTGAGAGTACAATGTATATACTACACTGAGAGTACAATGTATATACTACATCGAGTACAATGTATATACTATACTGAGAGTACAATGTATATACTACACTGAGAGTACAATGTATATACTACACCGAGTACAATGTATATACTACACTGAGAGTACAATGTATATACTACACCGAGTACAATGTATATACTACACCGAGTACAATGTATATACTACACCGAGTACAATGTATATACTACACCGAGTACAATGTATATACTACACCGAGTACAATGTATATACTACACCGAGAGTACAATGTATATACTACACTGAGAGTACAATGTATATACTACACTGAGAGTACAATGTATATACTACACCGAGTACAATGTATATACTACACCGAGAGTACAATGTATATACTACACCGAGAGTACAATGTATATACTACACTGAGAGTACAATGTATATACTACACCGAGTACAATGTATATACTACACCGAGCACTGAGTACAATGTATATACTACACCGAGCACTGAGTACAATGTATATACTACACAGAGTACAATGTATATACTACACAGAGTACAATGTATATACTACACTGAGAGTACAATGTATATACTACACTGAGAGTACAATGTATATACTACACTGAGAGTACAATGTATATACTACATCGAGTACAATGTATATACTATACTGAGAGTACAATGTATATACTACACTGAGAGTACAATGTATATACTACACCGAGTACAATGTATATACTACACTGAGAGTACAATGTATATACTACACCGAGTACAATGTATATACTACACCGAGTACAATGTATATACTACACCGAGTACAATGTATATACTACACCGAGTACAATGTATATACTACACTGAGAGTACAATGTATATACTACACTGAGAGTACAATGTATATACTACACTGAGAGTACAATGTATATACTACACTGAGAGTACAATGTATATACTACACCGAATACAATGTATATACTACACCGAGTACAATGTATATACTACACCGAGAGTACAATGTATATACTACACCGAGTACAATGTATATACTACACCGAGTACAATGTATATACTACACTGAGAGTACAATGTATATACTACACCGAGTACAATGTATATACTACACCGAGTACAATGTATATACTACACCGAGAGTACAATGTATATACTACACCGAGAGTACAATGTATATACTACCCTGAGAGTACAATGTATTATATACTACACCGAGTACAATGTATTATATACTACACCGAGTACAATGTATTATATACTACACCGAGAGTACAATGTATATACTACACTGAGAGTACAATGTATATACTACACTGAGAGTACAATGTATATACTACACCGAATACAATGTATATACTACACTGAGAGTACAATGTATATACTACACTGAGAGTACAATGTATATACTACACTGAGAGTACAATGTATATACTACACTGAGAGTACAATGTATATACTACACTGAGAGTACAATGTATATACTACACCGAGAGTACAATGTATATACTACACCGAGAGTACAATGTATATACTACACCGAGAGTACAATGTATATACTACACTGAGAGTACAATGTATATACTACACTGAGAGTACAATGTATATACTACACTGAGAGTACAATGTATATACTACACTGAGAGTACAATGTATATACTACACTGAGAGTACAATGTATATACTACACTGAGAGTACAATGTATATACTACACTGAGAGTACAATGTATATACTACACTGAGAGTACAATGTATATACTACACTGAGAGTACAATGTATATACTACACTGAGAGTACAATGTATATACTACACCGAGAGTACAATGTATATACTACACTGAGTACTGAATACAATGTATATACTACACCGAGCACTGCATACATATATCTCTATATCCCACTGACCGGTAAAGTGAATAACATTATCTCTAGAGATGTGTTCAGGCTCATTGATGGAGGTGGGGAAGGAAGGCTCATTGATGGAGGTGGGGAGGGAAGGCTCATTGATGGAGGAGGGGAGGGAAGGCTCATTGATGGAGGTGGGGAAGGAAGGCTCATTGATGGAGGTGGGGAGGGAAGGCTCATTGATGGAGGGGGGGAGGGAAGGCTCATTGATGGAGGAGGGGAGGGAAGGCTCATTGATGGAGGTGGGGAAGGAAGGCTCATTGATGGAGGTGGGGAGGGAAGGCTCATTGATGGAGGTGGGGAGGGAAGGCTCATTGATGGAGGTGGGGGAGGGAAGGCTCATTGATGGAGGTGGGGAGGGGAGGGAAGGCTCATTGATGGAGGTGGGGAGGGGAGGAATGGCTCATTGATGGAGGTGGGAGGGGAAAGTTAATTGATGGAGGTGGGGAGGGAAGGCTCATTGATGGAGGTGGGGAGGGGAAGGCTCATTGATGGAGGAGGGGAGGGAAGGCTCATTGATGGAGGTGGGGAGGGAAGGCTCATTGATGGAGGTGGGGAGGGAAGGCTCATTGATGGAGGTGGGGAGGGAAGGCTCATTGATGGAGGTGGGGAGGGAAGGCTCATTGATGGAGGTGGGGAGGGAAGGCTCATTGATGGAGGTGGGGAGGGAAGGCTCATTGGTGGAGATGGGGAGGGAAGGCTCATGGATGGAGATGGGGAGGGAAGGCTCATGGATGGAGGTGGGAGGGAAGGCTTATTGATGGAGGTGGGGGGGGAAGGCTCATTGAAGGCATTCTCTCCCCGCCTCCATCAGTGCGTTTTACTGCGTTCCAGTCCAGTCCAGTGCAGGAAAATGCAGCATGTTCTACATTGTAAAAAACAAATAACTTACTTTTCCAATCATGCGTTTTTTGATGCAGAACAATAATGCACTGGCCTGCATGTGGTGTAAAGTGGCCCTCAAAGTTCTCCCCCCCCCCCGTCACACTTTCATTTTGACTGTCGCAATAAAGCCGCACACTTCCTCATCAGCCGGGGACGTACAACGCCTCTGATCGCAGATCACACGGAGCAAGCAAATATTATCCCTGATAATAGAAAGACGAGCAAAGCCGGGGATAAGACGGAGCCGATAGAAAAACCCCAATATGGGAGACTACAATTCCCAGAATTTCTGTGGAAATATTTCTATGTGTGTTTATCGATCGTCACCAGATCTAGTTTAACCCCTTATTTACCGGGGAAATAGAAAAAAAAAAGTTAAAGTGGAGTTCCACCCAAAAATGTACCGGTGACCCCCTGACATGCCACATTTGTTGGGACACGTCACAGGTCCCAGAAGATTCCAATTTTCTGGCCATTCACAACGCGCAGTGTGGCTCGCGCATGCGCAGTGCGTGACCCCCGGCTGTGAAGCCACATCCGAGCAGCTTACAGTTACAATGCCGGTGCCACGGAAAGGAGGGTGAGAGAAGCAAAGCTTCGGTTGGACCATCGGTTGGACCATGGAACAAGTGAGTGTTGGATTAATAAAAGTTCGGCTCACACCTGCCCCCGTTTTGGGGTTTGCGGCAGAGGGCCATATTCTCCTAGATTTCCCGCGGGCGGCGCGTAAGCCATTTACACTCCGCCGCCCCAACCTACAGGAGCAAGTGCTGTATTCCCCAAACACTTGCTCCGTAAGTTGGGACGGCGGAGTGTAAATGGCCCGGCGTAGCCACGCGTATCTCCAAGGGGGCGGCTTCTATTTAAATTAAGCGCACCCCCGATTCTAACGAACTGCGCATGCGCCGGGCTTAAAATAGCCCAGTGCGCATGCTCCAGTTCTCGGCGTAAAACGTCAATGACGCCGACGTGTGCGTCATTGACGTAAAGTCGTATTCAAGAACGACTTAGGGAAACGACGTAGCCGACGGAAAAACACGACGCGGACCCGACGCCATACTTAACATGGCCTACGTGGGACTTGCGTAAACTTACCCCTCATATAGCAGGGGTAAGTTTACGCTTACGTTTACGCTTACTCCGCCCCTCCCCCCCACGCCAACGTGAGATTGGCTGATCATTATAGTGAATTCCCAACCCTCCAATCATTATGTAGAAAGCCTTCTCTTTAGGGGGGGTGTGGAATGACCCCCCGAAGTAGTGTGGTGGGTCAGTGTTAAACTAATGGGTTGGATTCTTAGCGAATGATGGGGTAAAGAATAGTTGGGGGGGCGGTACCTTTTAGCCTTTTTGTTAAAAAAAATAATTCTCCTGGAATCTCCTCCATGCTCCTCAGACTGTGCTGGAAGACACGGCAAACCTTCTGGCAATGGCAGACATTAATGTACCATCCTGGAGGAGTTGGACTACCTGTGCAAGTTCTATAGGGTCCAGCAGGGGCGGCTCTTCCATTGTGGGTTCACTGGCACCGCCCTCTCTCTCCATGCCGCCGCCCTCTCTCTTCATGCCGCCGCCCTCTCTATCCATGCCGCCGCCCTCTCTATCCATGCAGCCGCCCTCTCTATCCATGCCGCCGCCCTCTCTATCCATGCCGCCGCCCTCTCTATCCATGCCGCCGCCCTCTCTATCCATGCCGCCGCCCTCTCTATCCATGCAGCCGCCCTCTCTATCCATGCCGTCGCCTTCCTATCCATGCCGCCGCCCTCCCTATCCTTGTGCCTGGCCCCTTTCAGGACGACTCGTACGACGGCATCCCAGAACGGCAGCTCTCGCGCATCCACGGGGGGTGCACAGTGCAGCGATCGCGTCCACGGCTCTTTAAACCAATCACAACCGGTGACATGTAAACACGGAGATGCCGGGAATCGGCTCTCCTTGCCTCACACTGACAGAGTGTGTGGCAAGGAGAGCCGATCAGAGGCATCTCCACGCAGGGGGACATCTAGGAATGTAATCGGGGGCCCTGATTACAGCATAGCAATTTAGTGTCACCAATCAGTGCCCACCAGTGGCAGCAATCAGTGCCCACAAGTGCCACCAATCAGTGCCCATTAGCAATGCCAGTCAGTGCTGGCTATGAGTGTGGCCTATCAGTGATGCCCATTACTGCTGTCGATCAATGCCCATCAGTACCGTCTATTCGTGCCGCCTACTAGTGCCAACCAAGGGAAGGAAGTTACCGCTCCAGATGGGTATGTTGAGAAGATCAGCAATGGTTCAGGAAATCAAGGGTGCTGGCAATGCACGAAGCAACTGATATGAGGAAAGACGGGATGGACAGCCGCACTCCAAAAAAAAACATAATGTTGTCTTTATTGTAAAAAATTGATAAAAAATGCACTACAAAACAAGCAGAACACAGGAAAAACAGCCTCCGCGTTTCACACTCCGATTAGTGCTTAGTCATGGCATGACTAAGCACTAATCGGAGTGTGAAACGCGTAGGCTGTTTTCCCTGTGTTCTGCTTGTTTTGTAGTGCATTTTTTATCAATTGTATGTTTTTTTTTTTGGAGTGCGGCTGTCCATCCCGTCTTTCCTCATATCGATTACTAGTGCCACCTAACAGTGCCGCCTATCAGTGCTCATCAATGCCACATATGGGTGCCACCTGTCAGTGCCCATAAGTGCAGCAAATTAGTGCCTCCTAATTAGTGCCCATAAGTGCCACCAGTTCAGCCTATCGGTGCCACCTCATCAGCACACATCAGTGAAGGCGAAAAGTTACTTACCGTATTTATCGGCGTATACCGCGCATTTTTTTGCCCTGAATATCAGGGCAAAATCGTGGGTGTGCGATATACGCCGATACCCGCTTCCCGCGCCGAGTTTGAACTACTGCGCCGGCATATACCGAGCGCAGTACACTCGGGTATAGTCGGGCAGGCTCGGCTCCTCTCGCGGTCACGTCCTGGACGTACAGGACGCACAGGATGTGACCGCGAGAGGAGCCGAGCCTGCCCGACTATACCCGAATGTACTGCGCTCGGTATATGCCGGCGCAGTGGTTCAAACTCAGCGCGGGGATCGAGCGGGGAGGACACCGCAGAAGGACGCCGGACCCGACGAGGAGGACACCACCGAAGCCACACGCCGGACCCGACGAGGCCGCCGATGGACGCCACGCAAGACACCAAAACTGTAAGTACTAAAATGTTTTTTTTACAGGAATGCGGGTCCACTTTAGGGGTGCGCGCTATACGCCGGAGCGCGCAATACCACAATAAATACGGTAGTTACAAAATTCACTGACAGAAACTAAGTAAAAAACATATTTTTTTCAAATTTTTTGGTCTTATTTTTTATTTTATTTTTGTAAAAAATAAAAAACCCAGCAGTGTTTATATACCACTAAAAGAAAGCTCTATTTGTGTGAAGAAAATGATACAAAATAAGTTTGGGTACAGTGTAACATGACCGCGTAATTGTCATTCAAAGTGCCACAGTGCTGAAAGATGAAAAATGTCCTGGGCAGGAAGGGGTGGGGGGGGGGGGGGGGTGAAGTGTAGGCAAGTGGTTAAAAAGTGTTCCTTTAAATATATATATATATATATATATATATTTTTTGAGCAGAATCTAAAAAACATTGGGCTAGATTCAGAAAGCCCGCCGTAAGTTTGTGCGGGCGTAGCGTATCTCAGATACGCTACGCCGCCGTAACTTAGTGAGGCTGGGGCTGGATTCACAAAGAACCTGCGCCCTAAGTTACAGCGGCATAGCGTACATCTGCCGGCGTAAGCGCGCCGAATTCAAATTGTCAAGAGGTGGGCGTGTTTTATGCAAATAAAACATGACCCCACGTAAATGCCTTTTTTCACGAACGGCGCAAGCGCCGGCCGTGATCGTATCCCAGTGCGCATGCTCCTAATCACGTCGCAAATAGTCAATGCTTTCGACGTGAACGTAATTTACGCAAAGCCCTATTCGCGAACGACTTACGCAAACGGCGTCAAATTTTCAAAATTTGACGCGGGAACGACGTCCATACTTAACATTGGCTATGCCTCATATAGCAGGAGTAACGTTACGCCGGAAAAAGCCTTGCGCAAACGACGTAAAAAAAAACACCGGGCGCACGTACGTTTCTGCTCATTTGCATATTCTATGCTGAAATCGACGGAAGCGCCACCTAGCGGCCAGCGTAAATATGCACCCAAAGATACGACGGTGTAAGAGACTTACGCCAGTCGGATCTTAGCCTAATTTCGGCATATCTTGCTTTCTGAATACAGAAAGAAGATACGCCGGCGCAGCTTTTGAATTTACGCGGCGTATCAATAGATACGCCGGCGTAAATTCTTTCTGAATCTAGCCCAATCTTTACTAAATGCCAAAAAGGGAGAAAAAAAAGTCGATTGCTGAAAAGTTCTGTATGTCCCTCCAGTACAGTTCTGCTTCATTTCCGGAGCTGTATACGTGGTCCAGTTATTCTGCAGGCAGGGTTTTTAGTTCTCTTTTTATGAACACACCATTTGTATGTGACTTTTATGTGGATGATCTTTGTGACTTCCTCCTGTGATGTAACATTTGTCACTATAATTATCCTGCGGGAATTTCCCAGGGGCAGTGATCTCACCTCTCTATCTCTCCGGGGATAACAGATCTACTGCAGACCGGTGAGGAGAACGCCATACGAGACGGGAAAACAGAGGATCTGATCGGGAAGGTAGACGCCAATCCCTAATATATGGGGGCTCATTCACACTATATATAATGTGCCGTGTTTACTGTGTTGCAGGGTGGATAAAAATCAATGATTAAAAAAAAAAAAAATAATACACTGGGGCCCAGATTCACGTAGGAGATACGACGGCGTATCTCTGAGAGTGAGGCGTCGTATCTCGGCGCCTGATTCAAAGAATTTCTCTAAGATACGACCAGCGTAAGTCTCCTACGCCGTTGTATCTTAACTGCATAGTTACGCTGGCCGCTAGGTAGGGGTGCAACGGATCACAGTTGATCCGTGATCCGAACGAGTCACCCCCTTCGGATCGGAACACACTGTGATCCGCGGATTGCCGCGGCTCCGGAGCTAGGCCGAAGCCGCGGCCTTTCCTAACGCTATGGCCGTGGCTTCGGCCTACCTCCGGAGCCGCGGCCATAACGCTAGGAAAGGCCGCAGCTTTGGCCTAGTTCCGGAGCCGCGGCCATCTTGGTACACCCGGCGGCGGCCCTCCTCTGTTTACACCCACAGAGGAGGAGCCCGCACTCGTGGGGAAGAAGCACACGCTGGGAGTATCTGTACTGCCCGAGGGGGGACTCTTGCCCCGAGAGGAGGGGGGGTCTCTTGCCCCGAGAGGAGGGGGGTCTCTTGCCCCTAGAGGAGGGGGAGGGGTCTCTTGCCCCTAGAGGAGGGGGGGTCTCTTGCCCCTAGAAGAGGGGGGTCTCTTGCCCCAAGAGGAGGGGGGGGTCTCTTGCCCCTAGAGGAGGACGGGGTCTCTTGCCCCTAGAGGAGGACGGGGTCTCTTGCCCCGAGAGGAGGGGGGGGTCTCTTGTACTGAGAGGAGGGGGGGTGTTTGCACCGAGGGGGTACTATAGTTGGTGGGGGGAGGTGAACAGTGGGGGGGGGGGGGGGAGATGTGTATATTACAGTGGGGGAGAATTTTTTTATTTGCCGATCCGAAAAATGATCCGATCCGTGACTCCTGATCCGAGGAACGATCCGAACCATGAGTTTTTTGATCCGTTGCACCCCTACCGCTAGGGGCGTGTACGCTGATTTACGCCTAGAATATGTAAATCCGCCTATTCACGAACGTACGCCCGGCCGACGCAGTACAGATACGCCGTTTACGTTAGGCTTTTTCCGGCGTAAAGTTACCCCTGCTCTATGAGGCGTACCAATGTTAGGTATGGACGTCGGAACAGCGTCGATTACATCGTTTGCGTAAGTCGTTCGCGAATAGCACTGTGCGTCATTTACGTTCACGTCGAAAGCATTGGCTTTTTGCGGGTTAATTTGGAGCATGCACACTTCGTAAAAAGGGTCATTTACGTGGGGTCACAATAAATTAACATAAAACACGCTCCACATGTTCCATATTTGAATTAGGCGGGCTTACACCGGCCTATTTACGCTACGCCGCCGCAACTTTGCTTTAAGAATACTGCACTTGCCTGTGAAAGTTGTGGAGGCGTAGCGTAAATAGGATACGTTACACCCGCTCACAAATACGCGCTCCCTACGTGAATCTGGCCCCGGGGGTTTATATTTTGCTAAACATATTAAGACCACATTTTTTTTTAAAACTAAGATTTTTTTATTTTTTTACAAATAATGCTCCGTACACACCATCACTTTATGTGATGAAAAAAGATGAAGTTTTTAAAAACGTCACTTTAATTGACCGTGTGTGGGGGAAAACGTTGTTTTATGTCTTGTAAAAAACGACCAAAAAAAATTGAAGCATGCTTCAATTTTATGTGTCGTTTTTCAAAACGTCAACTTTTATGCCGCGTACACACCATCACTTTATGTGATGAAAAAAAAACGACATTTTCTGTAAAGTAAAAAATGACGTTTTTGAAACTTCAATTTTCAAAGACGAAGTTGCCTACACACCATCGTTTTTCTCACAATGTTCTAGCAAAGCGCGGTTACGTTCACCACGTTTTTCCATTGAAGCTCGCTTCATAAGTAGATTCTGGGCATGCGCGGATGAAAAAACGTTGTTTTAAACGACGTTTTTTGCTACACACGGTCAATTTCTGTGAAGTAAAAAATGACGTTTTGAAAAACGACACATAAAATTGAAGCATGCTTCAATTTTTTTTGGTCGTTTTTCAGAGGACATAAAACGACGTTTTCCCCCACACACGGTCAATTAAAGTGACGTTTTTAAAAACGTCGTTTTTTTTCATCACATAAAGTGATGGTGTGTACGGGGCATTACTTCACAGAAATTGACCGTGTGTAGCAAAAAACGTCGTTTAAAACGACGTTTTTTTCACCCGCGCATGCCCAGAAGCTACTTATGAAGCGAGCTTCAATGGAAAAACGTGGTGAACGTAACCTCGCTTTGCTAGAACATTGTGAGAAAATGATGGTGTGTAGGCAACTTCGTCTTTGAAAATTGAAGTTTCAAAAACGTCGTTTTTTACTTCACAGAAAATGTCGTTTTTTTTCATCACATAAAGTGATGGTGTGTACGGGGCATAAGTCATTTTTCCTTCTTCACTGATGTGCCCTAATGAGGCTGCACTGCTGGGCGCTGATGAGGCTGCACTGCTGGGCGCTGATGAGGCTGCACTGCTGGGCGCTAATGAGGCTGCACTGCTGGGCGCTGATGAGGCTGCACTAATGGTTGCTGATGAGGCTGCACTAATGGTTGCTGATGAGGCTGCACTAATGGTTGCTGATGAGGCTGCACTAATGGTTGCTGATGAGGCTGCACTAATGGTTGCTGATGAGGCTGCACTGCTGGGCGCTATTGAGGCTGCACTAATGGTTGCTGATGAGGCTGCACTAATGGTTGCTGATGAGGCTGCACTGCTGGGCGCTATTGAGGCTGCACTAATGGTTGCTGATGAGGCTGCACTAATGGTTGCTGATGAGGCTGCACTGCTGGGCGCTGATGAGGCTGCACTGCTGGGCGCTGATGAGGCTGCACTGCTGGGCGCTGATGAGGCTGCACTGCTGGGCGCTGATGAGGCTGCACTGCTGGGCGCTGATGAGGCTGCACTGCTGGGCGCTGATGGGGCTACACTGCTGGTTACTGATGGGCTGCACTGGTGGGGGCTGTTGAGGGTGCTCTGGTGGGCGCTGTTGAGACTGCACTGCTGGGCGCTATTGAGGCTGCACTAATGGTTGCTGATGAGGCTGCACTGCTGGGCGCTGATGAGGCTGCACTGCTGGGCGCTGATGAGGCTGCACTGCTGGGCGCTGATGAGGCTGCACTGCTGGGGCTACACTGATGGTTACTGATGGGCTGCACTGGTGGGGGCTGTTGAGGCTGCACTGGTGGGCGCTGATGGGGCTACACTGATGGTTACTGATGGGCTGCACTGGTGGGGGCTGTTGAGGCTGCACTGGTGGGCACTGTTGAGACTGTACTGCTGGGCACTATTGAGGCTGCACTAATGGTTGCTGATGAGGCTGCACTGATGGGCACTTATAAGGCTGCCCTGATAATCTGAGAGATACAAAGTAAGATTGATTAGACAGAAGATGGAGAGATCTTCATTTCTTCCCTAGAGAAAGTATCTCCTTTTTTTTCCAGACAATTAATATTTTAACTTTTATTTTTGTTTTGTTGATTTTTTTTATTAAAAGGCACAAAATAAAAAAAAATGCCCAAATGTGTGTGCCGAATATTTTATAATATAGACCCCTGTTTGTTATCTATGACAACTTTATTTCTGCATGAACAGGATAATGGCAGAGATGTAACAATTGCTGTGGGGGGATGGGGGAGGGGGGGGGTGTACAGGAATGAAATTGGTAACCTATAATAACAAACATATAACGGGTATAAAAGTCCTGCCTAGTCAGCCAATAGCGAGGGCTCTGGGAAGCAGCCAATAGCATGCTGGAAGCTCATTTCAGACCGTTTCTGGTTCATTTTGATAACTTAATACCATTTAACATTGTTAGCGTTTTGCTAAACTGACCGTTGTAATAATTCCATGGCCTCAGGGAGGAGCAAATGTGGCCCCTCCTCTCGCTGAGGACCACATCTTCAAAGCAACGTGTAGCCTAGGCTCACCTGGGTCGGTTTGGTGTATTATCCTGTTTTCACCAGCAGGTGGCACTGCAAGTACAACCCCCGTCACCCCTCTGCGTCACCACATTGACCGCCCCATACAAATGGCACCTTTGCCCTTAAGCAGTGTTTCTCAATTCCAGTCCTTAACCACTTAAGGACCGGACCGATATGCTGCTAAATGACCCAAGGGGTTTTTACAATTCGGCACTGCGTCGCTTTAACAGACAATTGCGCGGTTGTGCGATGCGACTCCCAAACAAAATTGGCGTCCTTTTTTCCCCCACAAATAGAGCTTTCTTTTGGTGGTATTTGATCACCTCTGCGGTTTTGAATTTTTGCGCTATAAACAAAAATAGAGCGACAATTTTGAAAAAAATGCAATATTTTTTTACTTTTTGCTATAATAAATATCCCCCAAAAACATATATAACATTTTTTTCCCTCAGTTTAGGCCGATACGTATTCTTCTACATATTTTTGGTAAAAAAAACCGCAATAAGCGTTTATTGATTGGTTTGCGCAAAATTTATAGCGTTTACAAAATAGGGGATAGTTTTATTGCATTTTTATGATTTTTTTTTTTTTTTACTACTAATGGCGGAGATCAGCGATTTTTTTTCCGTGACTGCGACATTATGGCGGACACTTCGGACAATTTTGACACATTTTTGGGACCATTGTCATTTTCACAGCAAAAAATGCATTTAAATTGCATTGTTTATTGTGAAAATGACAGTTGCAGTTTGGGAGTTAACCAGAGGGGGCGCTGTAGGAGTTAGGGTTCACCTAGTGTGTGTTTACAACTGTAGGGGGGTGTGGCTGTAGGTCTGACGTCATCGATCGAGTCTCCCTATAAAAGGGATCACTCGATCGATACGCCGCCATAGTGAAGCACGGGGAAGCTGTGTTTACATACGACTCTCCCCGTTCTTCAGCTCCGGGGAGCGATCGCGAGGGGGCGGCTAGAAATGAATAGCCGCGCCGTCGTCCCAGATCGCTCCTGAAGCCACGGGAACCGCCGCATGTACCGGGGGGGGGGGGGTGTCCCGATCGGACCCACGTCTAGGCAGGGAAGTACAGGTACGCCAATGTGCCTGTCCGTGCCATTCTGCCGACGTATATGTACATGCGGCGGTCCGGAAGTGGTTAAGGCGCCCCAACAGGTCATGTTTTCAGGCTTCCCATTATTTTGCACACGTGATTCGGTCGGTTTCTAGTAATCATCACAGCCGTTTTTCATCTGAGGGAAATCCTGAAAACATGACCCGCGGGGGCGCCTTGAGGACAGGAGTTGAGAAAGACTGCTCTAACGTATACCTCCTACCAGTGGCAGTGCGTCCATAGAGGACGCAGGAGCGCCGCCCCCTCTCTCCTGCACCACCACTGAAAAACAATACACAGATTCATGCATTGTATGAATCTCTGTGTATTGTCGCCACTGCCACCCACTATTCAGATGGCCGCCCCCCTGGTGAGCGCCGGCCATCTGAATAACGGCAGCTGGTTGGCTGTGGAAGTGTCTGTCAGAGCCAGCGGCCTGAGGGCTGTAATCGGCTTCCAAATAGTTAACCAGGGGAAGCACGGGAGGTGCGTTCCCTGGCTAACACTGACAGGCGTCTCAGCCAATCAGGTTCACCGGTTCTGGTTACCGGTAACCTGATTGGCTGAAGCGAAATCAAGGGCGGGACTACTTCGAGGGATCTTGGACGTGGAGGAAGATCCGAGGATGGCTGACCGAGAAAGGGAAGTGCCAGGCGGGGGGCAATCTGGCGGCATTTTAGGGGAAAACTGGTGGCAATTGATGGGCACAGTGGCTGCGTTTGGCATGGCACAGTGGTGACAATTGATGGGCACAGTGGCTGCGTTTGGCATGGCACAGTGGTGACAATTGATGGGCACAGTGGTGACAATTAATGGGCACAGTGGCTGCATTTGGCATGGCACAGTGGCTGCATTTGGCATGGCACAGTGGCGACAATTGATGGGCACAGTGGCTGCGTTTGGCATGGCACAGTGGTGACAATTGATGGGCATAGTGGCGACAAAATGATGGCGTGGCACAGTTGTGACAATTGATGGGCACAGTGGTGACAATTGATGGGCACAGTGGTGACAATTGATGGGCACAGTGGCTGCGTTTGATGGCACAGTGGCGACAATTTTATGGCACAGTGGCTGCGTTTGATGGGCACAGTGACGGCAATTGATGTTTTATTTTTGTTCGCCCCCCCCCCCCCAAAAAAAATTGAGCACCACCTGCCACTGCCTCCTACACTATGAATGGGTGCTTGGTGGAGTAGAAAAAGGTGGCATGATCCGGCGGCGCTGACATATTCTGTAGCGTTGTACAAATCTTGGAGGCTATTTGAGAAAAAGTGTTGTTTTTTTGTAGAAACTGTAAAACCAACCTGTTGTGAAGTTATACTTGTATCACCTGTAATTATAATTGAGCGTCGTTCTGCTGTGCTTATCGCAGGTCTCCCTGGCATGGACGGTGCCCGCTGACCCACACCCACCTTGGGAAGAGAAGATGCGGGCGAGGGCAGATGATTGACAGACTTTACGACCAGTCAGAGTATTAATCAAGGTAAATCTCACATTGAATGTCCAAGTCCTATTATGGGATATACAGTCCCTATTTAAATGCCAGTCCCCCCAAAAGTGGGGATTTAGTTATAGGTGGAGCAGGGGCCTTCAGGGCTCTGTAAACCCACAAGCAAGAGAGAAGAGCGCACAGGCGGTGGTGCAATGCCCATTTATTTTATGGTAAAAATGCACTCACAAGAAAAAAATGAATTGAAGCTTATCAATCACTAGATATGCGCAGAACGTAAAAATAGGACTTGGACGTTGAATGTCCAAGGTGCAGTCCCTATTTAAACGTCAGTCCCCCCCAAAAGTGGGGTTTTAGTAGAGCAAGGGCCTCTAGGGCTCTGTAAACCCACAAGCAAGAGAGAAGAGCGCACAGGCTCTGGTGCAACGTTGGCATATGATAAAAACTAGATAAAAATGCACTCACAAGAAAAAAAATTAATTGGAGATTATCAATCACTAGATATGTGCAGAACGGAAAAATAGGACTTGGACATTAAATGTCCAAGTCCTATTATGGGAAATACAGTTCCTATTTAAATGACACTCCCCCCAAAAGTGGGGTTTTAGTTATAGGTGGAGCAAGGGGCCTCTAGGGCTCTGTAACCCACAAACAAGAGGCAATACCCTAGAAAAAATGGGATATACAGGCACTATTTAAATGACGGTCCCCCCAAAAGTGGGGTTATAGTTATTGTATGATAAAAATGCACTCACAAGAAAAAAAAGAATCAGAGCTTATCAATCACTAGATATGTGCAGAACGGAAAAATAGGACTTGGACATTGAGGCCCAGATTCAGAAAGATCAGCGGATCTTTCTGCTGGCGTAACGTAACTCATTAACGTTACGCCGCCGCAAGTTTTTCAGGCAAGTGCTGTATTCACAAAGCACTTGCCTGTAAAGTTGCGGCGGCGTAGCGTAAACTACCCGGCGGAATTCAAATTTGGCGGGTAGGGGGCGTGTATCATTTAAATGATACGCGTCCCCGCGCCGAACGAACTGCGCATGCGCCGGCCGCGAATGAATCCCAGTGCGCATGCTCCAAATGACGTCGGCAACTCGTCATGCTTTCGACGTTTACGCAAATTACGTCCATCCGTATTCGCGAACGACTTACGCAAACAACGTAAAAAATGCAAATTTCGTCGCGGGAACGACGGCCATACTTAACAATGGCTGCGCCTCATAGACCCAGGGGTAACTATACGCCGGAAAAAGCCGAACGCAAACGACGTAAAAAAAAGCGCCGGGTGCTCGTTTCTTTCTGTATCGGCGTAACTCCTCATTTGCATATTCCTCGCGTATACAAACGGAAGCGCCACCTAGCGGACAGCGTGAGATTGCAGCCTAAGATCCGACGGTGTAAGTCACTTACACCTGTCGGATCTTGGGGATATCTATGCGTAACTGATTCTCTGAATCAGCCGCATAGATCCGACTGACGGAACTCAGAGATACGACGGCGTATCTCTTTGTGAATCTGGCCCTGAATGTCCAAGGTACAGGCCCTATTTAAATGCCAGTCCACCCAAAAGTGGGGTTTTAGTTATAGGTGGAGCAAGGGGCCTCTAGGGCTCTGTAAACTAACAAGCAAGAGAGAAGAGCGCGCAGGCTCTGGTGCAGCCAAATGGTCCGGGGCTTAAGTAGTTAAATGTGTCTGTCAGTGAATGTAACGAATGCTAAAAATATCTTTTAAAAAAAAAAGGATGTAACGAATGCAAATTTATCCGAAGTCACGAATCATCCGAAGTCACGAATCATCCGAAGTCACGAATCATCCGAAGTCACGAATCATCCGAAGTCACGAATCATCCGAAGTCACGAATCATCCGAAGTCACGAATCATCCGAAGTCACGAATTATCCGAAGTCACGAATGCTGCATCTAAACTAATGGAACGTAACAAATTTATAATAATAATACAAATATTTTATTATTATTAATTTGTTACATTCCATTCGTTTAGATGCGGCATTTGTGACTTTGGGCGATTGGCGACTTTGGGCGATTGGCGACTGTGGACGATTGGCGACTGTGGACGATTGGCGACTGTGGACGATTGGCGACTGTGGACGATTGGCGACTGTGGACGATTGGCGACTGTGGACGATTGGCGACTGTGGACGATTGGCGACTGTGGACGATTGGCGACTGTGGACGATTGGCGACTGTGGACGATTGGCGACTGTGGACGATTGGCGACTGTGGACGATTGGCGACTGTGGACGATCCGTGACTTTGGACGATCCGTGACTTTGGACGATCCGTGACTTTGGACAAATTCGTATTCGTTCCGTTCACTAACAGCCAAATTCAAAAGGAAATTCCAATACCTAGAATTTAATAGTTATTATTAGTTAGCTAGTTGGTTATTATTTTGGTTTTTCGTTCTTTTCAGATTTTCGAATTTACTAATTTATTCAAAATAACGAATTTCGATCATAACGAATGATACAAAAAAAGAAACAAATGAAACGGCAGTGCAGGTCTACTTGGCATAGCCGGGCAAATAGACATTTTCAGAAGGAGGTCAGGAATAGCGGGCCACATATTTCCTGGCATGTTTCCAATAAAAGACAAAAAAAATTAAAAACCAACACTGCCCGCATGCTTTCTGGCAATCTGTGTACAGTGGCCCAGATTCAGAGAGCAATTGCGCCTGTGTAACCATAGGTTACACAGCGCAATTGCTAACTTGCCCCGGCGTAACGACTTCTCCTGATTTAGAAAGCTTGTTGCGCCGACTGCAGCCTAAGATATGCGCGGCATAAGGCTCTTATGCCCTCATATCTTAGGCTGCATCCTTGCGATGGCCGCTAGGTGGCGTTCACGTTGTGCTCAGCGTATAGTATGCAAATTGCATGCTAACGCCGATTCACAACGTTACGCGAGCCCTGTGTACGCAGTTTACGTCGTTTGCGTACGTCGGGTTTCGCGTAAGGCTGCACATGCTAAAAGCAGGGGCAGCCAATGCTACGTATACCCGTCGTTCCCGCGTCGCGAGGTTTGAAATTTACGTAGTTTGCGTAAGGGAATCGTGAATGGCGCTGGACGCCATTCACGTTCACTTTGAAGCAAATGACGTCCTTGCGACGTCATTTACCGCAATGCACGTCGGGAAAGTTTCCCGACGGAGCATGCGCTCTACGCTCGGCGCGGGAACGCGCCTAATTTAAATGATTCCCGCCCCCTACGGGATCATTTACATTAGGCGCCCTTACGCAGGACATTTTTGAAGAGCGCCCACGCAAATTACGTGGCTACTGCTTCATGAATGAAGCGTAGCGCAAATAATTTGCGTAGGCGCAGGGTAAAAAGGGTACACTGCGCCTCCGTAAAGGAGCGCGCAGCTGTACCTGAATCTACCCCATTGACTTCAACCAAAGGAAGGGGGAAGGGTTGGAACCCCTGAGATTATTTTTTTATTGCTGTTCATGTCCCCATCTGGGAGATTTCCCCCCTCTTCCTGTCTGTGGGTGTCAGAACAGGAAGTGAAGGGAAGTCTCTCCAATGGTGTCACATTGTCCACGGGTGTCATGGAGGCGGAGCCATTACCTGCCCATCCCGTGTGCTGACCAGGGTGGTGGCGTCACGCCCTGAGCCGGTTAGGGATTAAAGGGAAGCTTTGATGGGATTAGAGTCATTAGTGACACGGATCTGCCTGGATCTTGTTACATGGAAGTTTTCTGGTTTTCAGGACCCCGCTGGATTTCAGGACCCCGCTGGATTTCAGGACCCCGCTGGTTTTCAGGACCCCGCTGGATTTCAGGACCCCGCTGGTTTGTGCCGCATGTCAAGGGGACGCCATGGAGCAAGAGCGAGACACGGACGATTTCTTGATGTACTTCATCCTGATGGAGAAGGTCCCGGTGGGCAACCGGACCATGGAGCCGGGCAAACTGTGCTACATGAGTGAGGAGTCGTATCTCCAGAGGGTGTCCGGGGACCACAACCCCACCCAGTCCCTCAACGTCCACTTCCTAGAGGAGGGCGCTATGGTGGAGGTGGACGTCAACGTCCTGCACCCCCTGATGAGGAGACAGGCCGCCCTCCTACTGGCCATCACCAACCCCACCGAGAGGCTCAGCTGCTTCCTGGAGAGGGGCCTACTGGACCAGGCGGTCAAGGCAGAGGTGGGCCAGCGGGTTCTGGTGGAGCATGAGCACAAGCTGTACCCGGCCTTCATACACTACGTGGGCAACTTCCTGGACAGCAGCGCCCTACTGCCTCCCATATACTTCGGGGTGGAGCTGGAGGTAAGTGACCTCGGCTGTCATATCTTGTTATAGACGTGTTTTGTTTTTGTGGTACAACTTGAGAACTTGGTATTAAAAAAGGGTTAGTGTTCCTGGCAAATATGTGCCCTCCAGCCCCCTGCATTTACCCCTAGACCCTGCACTGTCCCCCAGCACCCGCGAGAGTCCTCCAGATCCTTTACATTGCTCCGTAGACCCTTCATCAGCCCCCTGCATTTCCCCCTAGACCCTGCACTGTCCCCCAGTACCCCCAAGTGACCCACAGCCCCCTGCATTTCCCCCCCAGCACCCACAAGGTTCCTCCAGCCCTCTCACATTGTCCCCAAATCCTGCATTGTCCCCCGGCTCCCTCAAGTGTCCCCGAGCCCTCTGCAATGTCCCTCAACTCTCCATTTCCCCTCCCTGGACACTGCAATGCTCCATAGTCTGCTTAATGTCCCCCTGCGGCCCTTTTCATTTACGGTAGACCGTCCAGTGGCCTCAACTGTCCCCCAGTTACCTGCCTCCTTCATTTTTCCCAGAGATACTGCACTACCCCCTGCAATTCTCTCTAGATTCTGCACTGTCCCCCAGTACCCCCTAAACGACTCTGCACTGTCCCCCAGTACCCCCAAGTGTCCCCTAGCCCTCTTACATTGGTCCCTAGACTCTGCACTGTCCCCCAAACCCATGTTATGTCATGCAGAACCCTCAACTTCTTCCCTAGACTCTGCATTGTCCCCCGGAACCCCCAAGTGTCCCCTAGTCTCTGCACTGTCCCCCAGAACCCCCAAGTGTCCCCTAGCCCTCTTACATCACACTGTTCCCCAGCACCCTCAAGAGTCCCCCCCCCCCCCCATCACCCTGCAGTGTCCCACAGCCCCCCGCATTTTCCCTCCTAGACTCTGCATTGCTCCCCAGCACCCAAGTGTGTCCCCTAACTCTGCAATGTCCCTCAACCCCCTCTTTTTTCCCCATGCAGTGCCCCCTAATCTGCTGCATGTCCCCCAGTCCCCTTCATTTCCAACAGACCCTGTACTTTCTCCCAGTGGCATAAGTTGTCCCCCCAATCACTTGTAATGTCTCCCAGCCCCCTACATTTCCCCCCTAGATACTGCACTGTCCCCCAGCACCCTCTAATTCACCCCTAGATCCTTAATTGCCCCCCCGCACCCTCTAATTAACCAATAGATCCCCAAATGTTTCCCAGCACCCTCTAATTCACCCCCTAGATCCTAAACTGCCCCTCACCCCCGCTAATTCCCCCCTGGACCCTGAACTGTCCCCCAGCACCTTCTAGGTCCCCTCTAGACCCTGAACTGCCCCTCATCCCCCTAGATCCTGAAATGTCCCCCAGAACCCTCTAATTCCCCTCCTAGATCCTGAACTGCCCCCTATCCCCCTCAAATTCACTCCATACCCTGAACTGTCCCCCAGCACCCTCTAATTCACCCCTAGAACCTGAACTGTCCCCCAGCATCCTCTAATTCACCCCTAGATCCTAAACGGCCCCCAACACCCTCTAATTCATCCCTAGATCCTGAGCTGCCTCCACCCCCTTCTAATTCCCCCCTAGATCCTGAACTGTCCCCCAGCACCCTCTAATTCACCCCTTAGATCCTGAACTGTCCCCCAGCACCCTCTAATTCACCCCTAGATCTTGAACTGTCCCCCAGAACTCTCTAGTGCCCCTCTAATTGGACAGGGGGGTTTCTTCAGGTATCTGTGTATGAATGTCACAGCATGAATGAATTTTTCAGAAAAGCTCCATCTTTTATAGTTCCACAATCTCCCCCTTTATCTCCAGTCCAGTGACTTTTCCTAGACTGAGATGATGTCATCAGTCTGCTGCAGGCAGGAGGAAGCATTTCCTCAGTCCCCCTTCCCCCCCAGTGATCAGACTGCAACATTGTGACCTTGTATCAAATCACATGGTGAGTTGCTGCATCAGGGGCTGATCTGTGTCAGACAATTGTGAACATAACCAAGGAAGTAGATGGTAATTTTGGATGATGCCTGAACAAAGATGGCGCTGTCCTTCTGGCTCTCATGCTAGGTCCATTTTAAATACAAGTATACTGTTTGGACGTTATCTAAACCCTTAGCATTGTATTGAATTCATTCTCTGATCATTCCACAGGGGGAAGGCGAAGGGCGTGGCAAGATTGACGGCACTTATAGGGGGGTGACCTTCTTCAAATGTAAGCAGAACAGCGGCCTGCTCTTACCCTTCAACAAGGTCATTTTCTCCGGAGCCGCGCCCTCAGACAGTCTGGGGTCCCCCTCGGTTCAGACCCGGGCGCTGAACCCCGTCAATCAGGGGGACAAAGTCTCCTTCTTTGTGGATGACAAGTTAAAGCGAGGGCTGGTCATATTCAACAAGATGGCGGACGGCTACGTGGAGGTGCTACCGGTAAGGACGGGGGTTGCGTCCAGTTGCAGCTGAGAGTGCGCCCCCTTTCTGTTTTGTGGGAGGGGCGGGGACACAGAATACTGCAGGGAAATGTCATTGTGGGAGGGGCGGGGACACAGAATACTGCAGGGAAATGTCATTGTGGGAGGGGCGGGGACACAGAATACTGCAGGGAAATGTCATTGTGGGAGGGGCGGGGACACAGAATACTGCAGGGAAATGTCATTGTGGGAGGGGCAGGCACACAGAATGCTGCAGGGAAATGTCATTGTGGGAGGGGCCGGGACACAGAATACTGCAGGGAAATGTCATTGTGGGAGGGGCGGGGACACAGAATACTGCAGGGAAATGTCATTGTGGGGGGGGCACACAGAATACTGCAGGGAAATGTCATTGTGGGAGGGGCGGGGACACAGAATACTGCAGGGAAATGTCATTGTGGGAGGGGTGAGGACACAGAATAATGCAGGGAAATGTCATTGTGGGAGGGGCGGAGACACAGAATACTGCAGGGTAATGTCATTGTGGGAGGAATGGGGACACAGAATACTGCAGGGAAATGTCATTGTGGGAGGGGCAGGGACACAGAATACTGCAGGGAAATGTCATTGTGGGAGGGGCGGGGACACAGAATACTGCAATGAAATGTCATTGTGGGGGGGGGGGGGCACACAGAATACTGCAGGGAAATGTCATTGTGGGAGGGGCAGGCACACAGAATACTGCAGGGAAATGTCATTGTGGGAGGGGCGGGGACACAGAATACTGCAGGGAAATGTCATTGTGAGAGGGGCAGGGACACAGAATACTGCAGGGAAATGTCATTGTGAGAGGGGCGGGGACACAGAATACTGCAGGGAAATGTCATTGTGAGAGGGGCGGGGACACAATACTGCAGGGAAATGTCATTGTGGGAGGGGCGGGTACACAGAATACTGCAGGGAAATGTCATTGTGGGAGGGGTGGAAACACAGAATACTGCAGGGAAATGTCATTGTGGGAGGGGCGGGGACACAGAATGCTGCAGGGAAATGTCATTGTAGGAGGGGCGGGGACACAGAATACTGCAGGGAAATGTCATTGTGGGGGGACGGGGACACAGAATACTGCAAGGAAATGTCATTGTTGGAGGGGTGAGGACACAGAATACTGCATAAATATGTCATTGTGGGAGGGGTGGGGACACAGAATACTGCAGGGAAATGTCATTGTGGGATGGGCAGGCACACAGAATACTGCAGGGAAATGTCATTGTAGGAGGGGACACAATACTGCAGGGAAATGTCATTGTGGGAGGGGCGGAGACACAGAATACTGCAGGGAAATGTCATTGTGGGAGGGGCGGGGACACAGAATACTGCAGGGAAATGTCATTGTGGGAGGGTCGGGCACACAGAATACTGCAGGGAAATGTCATTGTGGGAGGGGCGGGGACACAGAATACTGCAGGGAAATGTCATTGTGGGAGGGGCAGGCACACAGAATACTGCAATGATATGTCATTGTGGGAGGGGCGGGGACACAGAATACTGCAGGGAAATGTCATTGTGGGAGGGTCGGGGACACAGAATACTGCAGGGAAATGTCATTGTGGGAGGGGCGGGGACACAGAATACTGCAGGGAAATGTCATTGTGGGAGGGGCGGGGACACAGAATACTGCAGGGAAATGTCATTGTGGGAGGGGCAGGCACACAGAATACTGCAATGAAATGTCATTGTGGGAGGGGCGGGGACACAGAATACTGCAGGGAAATGTCATTGTGGGAGGGGCGGGGACACAGAATACTGCAGGGAAATGTCATTGTGTGAGAGGGGGACACATAATACTGCAGGGAAATGTCATTGTAGGAGGGGCGAGGACACCGAATACTGCAATGAAATGTCATTGTGGGAGGGGCGGGGACACAGAATACTGCAGGGAAATGTCATTGTGGGAGGGGCGGGGACACAGAATACTGCAGGGAAATGTCATTGTGGGAGGGGCGGGGACACAGAATACTGCAGGGAAATGTCATTGTAGGAGGGGCGGGGACACAGAATACTGCAGGGAAATGTCATTGTAGGAGGGGCGGGGACACAGAATACTGCAGGGAAATGTCATTGTAGGAGGGGCGGGGACACAGAATACTGCAGGGAAATGTCATTGTGGGAGGGGCGGGGACACAGAATACTGCAGGGAAATGTCATTGTAGGAGGGGTGGGGACACAGAATAATGCAGGGAAATGTCATTGTGGGAGGGGCAGGGACACAGAATTCTGCAGGGAAATGTCATTGTGGGAGGGGCAGGGACACAGAATACTGCAGGGAAATGTCATTGTGGGAGGGGCGGGGACACAGAATGCTGCAGAAATATGTCATTGTGGGAGGGGCGGGGACACAGAATACTGCAGGGAAATGTCATTGTGGGAGGGGCGGGGACACAGAATAATGCAGGGAAATGTCATTGTGGGAGAGGGGGACACAGAATACTGCAGGGAAATGTTATTGTGGGAGGGGCGGGGACACAGAATACTGCAGGGAAATGTCATTGTAGGAGGGGTGGGGACACAGAATAATGCAGGGAAATGTCATTGTGGGAGGGGCGGGGACACAGAATTCTGCAGGGAAATGTCATTGTGGGAGGGGCAGGGACACAGAATACTGCAGGGAAATGTCATTGTAGGAGGGGCGGGGACACAGAATACTGCAGGGACATGTCATTGTGGGAGGGGCGGAGACACAGAATACTGCAGGGAAATGTCATTGTGAGAGGGGTGGGACACAGAATACTGCAGGGAAATGTTATTGTGAGAGGGGCGGGACACAGAATACTGCAGGGAAATGTCATTGTGGGAGGGGCGGGGACACAGAATACTGCAGGGAAATGTCATTGTGAGAGGGGCGGGGACACAGAATACTGCAGAAATATGTCATTGTGGGAGGGGCGGGGACACAGAATAATGCAGGGAAATGTCATTGTGGGAGAGGGGGACACAGAATACTGCAGGGAAATGTCATTGTGGGAGAGGGGGACACAGAATACTGCAGGGAAAGGTCATTGTAGGAGGGGTGAGGACACAGAATACTGCAGGGAAATGTCATTGTGGGAGGGGACATGGAATACTGCAGGGAAATGTCATTGTGGGAGGGGCAGGCACACAAAATACTGCAGGGAAATGTCATTGTGGGAGGGGCGGGGACACAGAATACTGCAGGAAAATGTCATTGTGGGAGGGGCGGGGACACAGAATGCTGCAGGGAAATGTCATTGTGGGAGGGGCGGGGACACAGAATACTGCAGGGAAATGTCATTGTGGGAGGGGCGGGGATACAGAATACTGCAGAAATATGTCATTGTGGGAGGGGACACAATACTGCAGGGAAATGTCATTGAGGGAGGGGCGGGGACACAGAATACTGCAGGGAAATGTCATTGTGGGAGGGGCGGGGACACAGAATACTGCAGGGAAAAGTCATTGTGGGAGGGGCGGGGACACAGAATTCTGCAGGGAAATGTTATTGTGGGAGGGGCGGGACACAGAATACTGCAGGGAAATGTCATTTTGGGAGGGACGGGGACACAGAATACTGCAGGGAAATGTCATTGTGAGAGGGGCGGGGACACAGAATACTGCAGGGAAATGTCATTGTGAGAGGGGCGGGGACACAGAATACTGCAGGGAAATGTCATTGTGAGAGGGGCGGGGACACAGAATACTGCAGGGAAATGTCATTGTGAGAGGGGCGGGGACACAGAATGCTGCAGGGAAATGTCATTGTGGGAGGGGCGGGGACACAGAATACTGCAGGGAAATGTCATTGTGGGAGGGGCGGGGACACAAAATACTGCAGGGAAATGTCATTGTGGGAGGGGCGGGGACACAGAATACTGCAGGGAAATGTCATTGTGGGAGGGGCGGGGACACAGAATACTGCAGGGAAATGTCATTGTGAGAGGGGCGGGGACACAGAATACTGCAGGAAAATGTTGTGAGAGGGGCAGGGACACAGAATATTGCAGGGAAATGTCATTGTGGGAGGGGACACAGAATACTGCAGGGAAATGTCATTGTGGGAGGGGACACAGAATACTGCAGGGAAATGTCATTGTGGGAGGGGCGGGGACACAGAATACTGCAGGAAAATGTCATTGTGGGAGGGGCGGGGACACAGAATGCTGCAGGGAAATGTCATTGTGGGAGGGGCGGGGACACAGAATGCTGCAGGGAAATGTCATTGTGGGAGGGGCGGGGATACAGAATACTGCAGAAATATGTCATTGTGGGAGGGGACACAATACTGCAGGGAAATGTCATTGAGGGAGGGGCGGGGACACAGAATACTGCAGGGAAATGTCATTGTGGGAGGGGCGGGGACACAGAATACTGCAGGGAAAAGTAATTGTGGGAGGGGCGGGGACACAGAATTCTGCAGGGAAATGTTATTGTGGGAGGGGCGGGACACAGAATACTGCAGGGAAATGTCATTTTGGGAGGGACGGGGACACAGAATACTGCAGGGAAATGTCATTGTGAGAGGGGCGGGGACACAGAATACTGCAGGGAAATGTCATTGTGAGAGGGGCGGGGACACAGAATACTGCAGGGAAATGTCATTGTGAGAGGGGCGGGGACACAGAATACTGCAGGGAAATGTCATTGTGGGAGGGGCGGGGACACAGAATGCTGCAGGGAAATGTCATTGTGGGAGGGGCGGGGACACAGAATACTGCAGGGAAATGTCATTGTGGGAGGGGCGGGGACACAAAATACTGCAGGGAAATGTCATTGTGGGAGGGGCGGGGACACAGAATACTGCAGGGAAATGTCATTGTGGGAGGGGCGGGGACACAGAATACTGCAGGGAAATGTTGTGAGAGGGGCAGGGACACAGAATATTGCAGGGAAATGTCATTGTGGGAGGGGACACAGAATACTGCAGGGAAATGTCATTGTGGGAGGGGACACAGAATACTGCAGGGAAATGTCATTGTGAGAGGGGCGGGGACACAGAATACTGCAGGGAAATGTCATTGTGAGAGGGGCGGGGACACAGAATACTGCAGGGAAATGTCATTGTGGGAGGGGCAGGGACAGAATACTGCAGGGAAATGTCATTGTGAGAGGGGCGGGGACAGAATACTGCAGGGAAATGTCATTGTGGGAGGGGCGGGGACACAGAATACTGCAGGGAAATGTCATTGTGAGAGGGGCGGGGGACACAGAATACTGCAGGGAAATGTCATTGTGGGAGGGGCGGGGACACAGAATACTGCAGGGAAATGTCATTGTGGGAGGGGCAGGCACACAGAATACTGCAGGGAAATGTCATTGTGGGAGGGGCAAAGACACAAAGTACTGGGGGATCTTGGCAATGAAGTCTGAAAAATCTTTCTTTTATTGGGACAGGAGGACAGCACCTCCAGTACACTGATGAAGATCCCCCTGGACTCCATTGTGAAGGAAGAGATCACTTCAGGTAGAGCTCCTGGTACTTCACATTACTACTTCCTACTGCACTGAGCTCACATCTTCCATCCTCACTGCTCATAGTGATACAATGTAACACAACCAAGGAGATGAGGGAGGCTACACACTGATACAATGTAACACAAAGGGATGAGGGAGGCTACACACTGATACAATGTAACACAAAGGGATGAGGGAGGCTACACACTGATACAATGTAACACAAAGATATGAGGGAGGCTACACACTGATACAATGTAACACAAAAAGATGAGGGAGGCTACACACTGATACAATGTAACACAAAGCGATAAGGGAGGCTACACACTGATACAATGTAACACTAAGAGATGAGGGAGACTACACACTGATACATTGTAACACTAAGAAATGAGGGAGGCTACACACTGATACAATGTAACACTAAGATATGAAGGAGGCTACACACTGATACAATGTAACAAAAAGCGATGGGGGAGGCTACACACTGATACAATGTAACAAAAAGCGATGGGGGAGGCTACACACTGATACAATGTAACACTAAGAGATGAGGGAGACTACACACTGATACATTGTAACACTAAGAGATGAGGGAGGCTACACACTGATACAATGTAACACTAAGATATGAAGGAGGCTACACACTGATACAATGTAACAAAAAGCGATGGGGGAGGATACACACTGATACAATGTAACACTAAGAGATGAGGGAGGATACACACTGATACAATGTAACACTAAGAGATGAGGGAGGCTACACACTGATACAATGTAACACTAAGAGATGAGGGAGGCTACACACTGATACAATGTAACACTAAGAGATGAGGGAGGCTACACACTGATACAATGTAACAAAAAGCGATGGGGGAGGCTACACACTGATACAATGTAACACAAAGCGATGAGGGAGGCTACACACTGATACAATGTAACACTAAGAGATGGGGGAGGCTACACACTGATACAATGTAACGCAAAGATATGAAGGAGGCTACACACTGATACAATGTAACACAAAGAGATGAGGGAGGCTACACACTGATACAATGTAACGCAGATCGATGAGGGAGGCTACACACTGATACAATGTAACACAAAGGGATGAGGGAGGATGCACACTGATACAATGTAACACAAAGATATGAAGGAGGCTACACACTGATACAATGTAATGCAAAGCGATGAGGGAGGCTACACACTGATACAATGTAACACAAAAAGATGAGGGAGGATGCACACTGATACAATGTAACACAAAGATATGAAGGAGGCTACACACTGATACAATGTAACACAACCCAAGAGACGAGGGATGTAACACTAAAAGATGAGGGAGGCTACACACTGATACAATGTAACACTAAAAGATGAGGGAGGCTACACACTGATACAATGTAACACAAAGATATGAAGGAGGCTACACACTGATACAATGTAACACAAAGCGATGAGGGAGGCTACACACTGATACAATGTAACACAAAAAGATGAGGGAGGCTACACACTGATACAATGTAACAAAAAGATGAGGGAGGATACACACTGATACAATGTAACACTAAGAGATGAGGGAGGCTACACACTGATACAATGTAACACAAAGCGATGAGGGAGGCTACACACTGATACAATGTAACACAAAAAGATGAGGGAGGATACACACTGATACAATGTAACACTAAGAGATGAGGGAGGCTACACACTGATACAATATAACACTAAGAGATGAGGGAGGCTACACACTGATACAATGTAACACAAAAAGATGAGGGAGGATACACACTGATACAATATAACACAAAGCGATGAGGGAGGCTATACAATGTAACAAAAAGCGATGAGGGAGGCTACACACTGATACAATGTAACACAAAGCGATGGGGGAGGCTACACACTGTAGACTTCCGTGTCTCATGTTGTCTCCTCTCTCCTCCCTGAAGGCGCGGCCTCCATGTTTAGGGAACAGAAGAGCCCCAACGACGGCAAACTGAAAGAAGAGCTTTTGGCCAGAAACCTGGAAGTGGATTCTCTGGTACAGATTCAGTACAAGGAAGGGGAAATGGCCTATGGGATCATCCGATGGTTGGGGTATCTTCCACAAATAGAGGACGCCATGGCCGGGGTGGAGCTGGTAAGTTTCTTGCTGACGTTTGAATTAAGAGTCACCCCTGTTCAGTTTAGAGCCAATGTAGTGAAAGCTGGCAGTGTAAGAATGTCATGTGTGACGTCATCGGGTCACCTCCCACCAATGTAGTGAAAGCTGACAGTGTAAGAATGTCATGTGTGACGTCATCGGGTCGCCTCCGGCCAATGTAGTGAAAGCTGGCAGTGTAAGAATGTCATGTGTGACGTCATCGGGTCACCTCCGGCCAATGTAGTGAAAGCTGGCAGTGTAAGAATGTCAGGTGTGACGTCATCGGGTCGCCTCCGGCCAATGTAGTGAAAGCTGACAGTGTAAGAATGTCAGGTGTGACGTCATCGGGTCGCCTCCGGCCAATGTAGTGAAAGCTGACAGTGTAAGAATGTCATGTGTGACGTCATCGGGTCGCCTCCGGCCAATGTAGTGAAAGCTGACAGTGTAAGAATGTCAGGTGTGACGTCATCGGGTCGCCTCCGGCCAATGTAGTGAAAGCTGACAGTGTAAGAATGTCAGGTGTGACGTCATCGGGTCGCCTCCGGCCAATGTAGTGAAAGCTGACAGTGTAAGAATGTCATGTGTGACGTCATCGGGTCACCTCCGGCCAATGTAGTGAAAGCTGACGGTGTAAGAATGTCATGTGTGATGTCATCGGGTCGCCTCCGGCCAATGTAGTGAAAGCTGACAGTGTAAGAATGTCATGTGTGACGTCATCGGGTCGCCTCCCACCAATGTAGTGGAAGCTGACAGTGTAAGAATGTCATGTGTGACGTCATCGAGTCACCTCGGGCCAATGTAGTGAAAGCTGACAGTGTAAGAATGTCATGTGTGACGTCATCGGGTCACCTCCGGCCAATGTAGTGAAAGCTGACAGTGTAAGAATGTCATGTGTGACGTCATCGCGTCGCCTCTGGCCAATGTAGTGAAAGCTGACAGTGTAAGAATGTCATGTGTGACGTCATCGCGTCGCCTCTGGCCAATGTAGTGAAAGCTGACAGTGTAAGAATGTCATGTGTGACGTCATCGGGTCACCTCCGGCCAATGTAGTGAAAGCTGACAGTGTAAGAATGTCATGTGTGACGTCATCGAGTCACCTCGGGCCAATGTAGTGAAAGCTGACAGTGTAAGAATGTCATGTGTGACGTCATCGGGTCACCTCCGGCCAATGTAGTGAAAGCTGGCAGTGTAAGAATGTCATGTGTGACGTCATCGGGTCACCTCCGGCCAATGTGGGGAAAGCTGGCAGTGTAAGAATGTCATGTGTGACGTCATCGGGTCACCTCCGGCCAATGTAGTGAAAGCTGGCAGTGTAAGAATGTCATGTGTGACGTCATCGGGTCACCTCCGGCCAATGTAGTGAAAGCTTAGAGTGACGTCGCGCAAACACAATGTAGCGACGTCTGGCAGTGTGATCATGCCACGCGATCCTCTTGGGAGTCCTAGCAAGCTGGTACCATTATGATGTCACCCTTTTGGTGCACTAGGTTCATCCTGTAGGGCGCCCCCGAAGGTGCCGCTTGTTTCCTTACTCCTTAGTTATGTAGCACCGCCCCCCGTAAGGGTTGCTGAGTAGAGCCTTTCCTGGGCCTCCCTCTGATTATCCCGCAGCCAGACTCTTGGGTACTTTCACACGATCATCCGCATGCTCTTCCGCTCGTTATCCAATGATCCGTCTAGGGCAGGGGTGTCCAAACTTTTTTCAAAGAGGGCCAGATTTGATGAAGTGAACATGCGTGAGGGCCCACCATTTTGCTTGACATTCTTTGAAACATTAAAATCAATGCAGCTTTATCAGTGCCCATCTGCAGCCTCACCATTGCCATGAATGCAGCCTCACCATTGCCATGAATGCAGCCTCTGAATGCACCCTCGCCATTGCCATGAATGCAGCCTCACCATTGTCGTGAATGCAGCCTCACGATCACCATTGTCGTGAATGCAGCCTCACCATTGTCGTGAATGCAGCCTCACCATTGCCTTGAATGCAGCCTCACCATTGCCTTGAATGCAGCCTCACCATTGCCTTGAATGCAGCCTCACCATTGCCTTGAATGCAGCCTCACCATTGCCTTGAATGGAGCCTCACCATGAATGGAGCCTCACCATTGCCATGAATGCAGCCTCACCATTGCCATGAATGCAGCCTCACCATTGCCTTGAATGCAGCCTCACCATTGCCATGAATGCAGCCTCACTTTTGACATGAATGCAGCCTCACCATTGCCTTGAATGCAGCCTCGCCATTGCCATGAATGCAGCCTCGCCATTGCCATGAATGCAGCCACGCCATTGCCATGAATGCAGCCTCGCCATTGCCATGAATGCAGCCTCGCCATTGCCTTGAATGCAGCCTCACCATTGCCTTGAATGCAGCCTCACCATTGCCTTGAATGCAGCCTCACCATTGCCATGAATGCAGCCTCACCATTGCCATGAATGCAGCCTCACCATTGCCATGAATGCAGCCTCACCATTGCCATGAATGCAGCCTCACCATTGCCTTGAATGCAGCCTCACCATTGCCTTGAATGCAGCCTCACCATTGCCTTGAATGCAGCCTCACCATTGCCATGAATGCAGCCTCACCATTGCCATCAGTGCAGCCTGATCCATGCCCATCTGCAGCCTTGGAGGGGACAGATTACTTACAGGAGAATCTCCTGTTTACATGGCAGCCTCTTTAATACAAAGTCCCGCCTCCTATGATAGACAGAAGAGGCGTCCAATGGCAGCCCAGGAGACGGGACTTTCTATCACAGAGGCCGCCGAGTAAACAGAGGAGGTTCTTCTGTATGTAATCTATCGTCCCGCCCCCCCTCCAGTATGCGTTAAAGCGGGGCACCCCGGTATCTGTGGTCCAATCTCTAGCTTATGAGTGACTCTACAATGGAAGCACATGCATTCTGATTGGTTGGTGGAGGGAAGGTTCTCCTTGGCCTTGTCTATATCATATGTTGCCTTCTGGTGATACTTGCCGCAATGGCCAGTTATAGGTGGGGGGGGGGGGTAGTGGGCACCTTTTTTTTGTATTCCTGTTATATTGGTCAGGCAAAGCACTGACCCCTTTGCAGCCATTGTGCGATTTTCTGGGTGCTCGGTGTGGCCCTGTACCTTTAAGAAGGGGTGGGGCTCCCTTCAGTCCACCGGACCTTCACCTATCCGTCGGAATGCATGTGCTCCCATTGTGGAGTCTCTCATAAGCTAGAGATAGGACCACAGGTACCAGTGTGCCGTGACGGGGCTCTGTGGCTTACGCATGTATTTGCAGATGTGTGCGGACTAAACCCCTGTTATAACGCATACTGTTAGACAGGTTGATTTGGTTGTCAGCGGGCTGGCCGGTGAGTAAGCTTGGATCTAGGGTTGTCCCGATACCGATACTAGTATCGGGACCGATACCGAGTATTTGCAGGAGTACTTGTACTCCCGCAAATGCCCCCGATGCCTGGCCGAATACTCGGCAGCATCCCCGCTGCCGCCGCCGCTTGGTTAAAGGGGCGGGGAACATTACAGCTTTCATTTGAATAGCTGTAGTGTTTCCCGCCGCGTATAGACACTCCCCCTTGCTCGGGTGATCTGTCCAATCCTGAGCAAGGGGGAGTGTCTATACGCAGCGCGGTGGGAAACACTACAGCTATTCAAATGAAAGCTGTAATGTTCCCCGCCTGTATTAACCAAGCGGCGGCGGCACGGCAGCATGTAGGTAAGGGGGACATGGCTGCATATATGGGGGGGACATGGCGGGATATGGGGGGTGGGACATGGCTGCATATGGGGGGGGGACATGGCTGCATATATGGGGGGGACATGGCGGGATATGGGGGGTGGGACATGGCTGCATATGGGGGGGGACATGGCTGCATATGGGGGGGGACATGGCTGCATATGGGGGGGACATGGCTGCATATGGGGGGGACATGGCTGCATATGGGGGGGGACATGGCTGCATATGGGGGGGGACATGGCTGCATATGGGGGGGGACATGGCTGCATATGGGGGGGGGCATGGCTGGATATGGGGGGGGGCATGGCTGGATATGGGGGGGGCATGGCTGCATATGGGGGGGGACATGGCTGCATATGGGGGGGACATGGCTGCATATGGGGGGGGACATGGCTGCATATGGGGGGACATGGCTGGATATGGGGGGGACATGGCTGCATATGGGGGGACATGGCTGCATCTGTGAGGGGACATGGCTGCATTTGTGGGGGGACATGGCTGCATATGTGGGGGACATGGCTGCATTTGGGGACACATTTAAAAAAAAGTATCGGTATTCGGTATCGGCGAGTACTTGAAAAAAAGTATCGGTACTCGTACTCAGTCCTAAAAAAGTGGTATCGGGACAACCCTACTTTGGATCTTTCCTTGGATTTATCCTTGGCCTTGTCTATATGAAACGCTCCATTTGCCTGGTTCTCTAAATGCTTGTGGCGCAAAGCAATGCGCCGCAACACTCCTTTATTGGTCATTCTCCCTGTTATGTGGTTTTCCTATTGTCACCGGCGTAGGACATGGGCGGTGCTTTTCTCGGAGCCGCGGCGTCCCTTCTGCTTGCTCTGTGCCAGTGGGAAACCGGAAGTGACGCTGTGGCTCCGTGGATGGAACGCACGGCCCAAACGTCGCTTTCTTTCATCTCTCTGCCCGATTCAGAGAGGGTGCTGGGCTGTATACCGTATCTGTGGTGCTGGGCTGTATACCCTATCTGTGAGTCTGTGCTGTATACCGTATCTGTGATGCCGGGCTGTATACCGTATCTGTGGTGCTGGGCTGTATACCGTATCTGTGATGCCGGGCTGTATACCGTATCTGTGGTGCCGGGCTGTATACCGTATCTGTGGTGCCGGGCTGTATACCGTATCTGTGGTGCTGGGCTGTATACCGGTATCTGTGAGTCTGTGCTGTATACCGTATCTGTGGTGCTGGGCTGTATACCGTATCTGTGGTGCTGAGCTGTATACCGTATCTGTGAGGCTGGGCTGTATACCCTATCTGTGGTGCTGGGCTGTATACCGTATCTGTGGTGCTGGGCTGTATACCGTATCTGTGGTGCTGGGCTGTATACCGTATCTGTGGTGCCGGGCTGTATACCGTATCTGTGGTGCCGGGCTGTATACCGTATCTGTGGTGCTGGGCTGTATACCGTATCTGTGGTGCTGGGCTGTATACCGTATCTGTGGTGCTGGGCTGTATACCGTATCTGTGGTGCTGGTCTGTATACCGTATCTGTTGTGCTGGGCTGTATACCGTATCTGTGAGTCTGGGCTGTATACCGTATCTGTGGTGCCGGGCTGTATACCGTATCTGTGGTGCTGGGCTGTATACCGTATCTGTGGTGCTGGGCTGTATACCGTATCTGTGGTGCTGGGCTGTATACCGTATCTGTGGTGCTGGGCTGTATACCGTATCTGTGGTGCCGGGCTGTATACCGTATCTGTGGTGCTGGGCTGTATACCGTATCTGTGATGCTGGGCTGTATACCGTATCTGTGATGCCGGGCTGTATACCGTATCTGTGATGCTGGGCTGTATACCGTATCTGTGATGCCGGGCTGTATACCGTATCTGTGAGGCTGGGCTGTATACCCTATCTGTGGTGCTGGGCTGTATACCGTATCTGTGGTGCTGGGCTGTATACCGTATCTGTGGTGCCGGGCTGTATACCGTATCTGTGGTGCCGGGCTGTATACCGTATCTGTGGTGCCGGGCTGTATACCGTATCTGTGGTGCTGGGCTGTATACCGTATCTGTGGTGCTGGGCTGTATACCGTATCTGTGGTGCTGGGCTGTATACCGTATCTGTGGTGCTGGGCTGTATACCGTATCTGTGGTGCTGGGCTGTATACCGTATCTGTGGTGCTGGGCTGTATACCGTATCTGTGATGCCGGGCTGTATACCGTATCTGTGGTGCCGGGCTGTATACCGTATCTGTGGTGCCGGGCTGTATACCGTATCTGTGGTGCTGGGCTGTATACCGGTATCTGTGAGTCTGTGCTGTATACCGTATCTGTGGTGCCGGGCTGTATACCGTATCTGTGGTGCCTGGCTGTATACCGTATCTGTGGTGCTGGGCTGTATAGCGTATCTGTGGTGCTGGGCTGTATACCGTATCTGTAATGCTGGGCTGTATACCGTATCTGTGGTGCTGGGCTGTATACCGTATCTGTGAGGCTGGGCTGTATACCGTATCTGTGAGGCTGGGCTGTATACCGTATCTGTGGTGCTGGGCTGTATACCGTATCTGTGGTGCTGGGCTGTATACCGTATCTGTGATGCCGGGCTGTATACCGTATCTGTGGTGCAGAGCTGTATACCGTATCTGTGAGGCTGGGCTGTATACCGTATCTGTGGTGCTGGGCTGTATACCGTATCTGTGGTGCTGGGCTGTATACTGTATCTGTGGTGCCGGGCTGTATACCGTATCTGTGATGCTGAGCTGTATACCGTATCTGTGGTGCTGGGCTGTATACCGTATCTGTGGTGCTGGGCTGTATACCGTATCTGTGGTGCTGGGCTGTATACCGTATCTGTGGTGCTGGGCTGTATACCGTATCTGTGATGCTGGGCTGTATACCGTATCTGTGATGCTGGGCTGTATACCGTATCTGTGGTGCTGGGCTGTATACCGTATCTGTGGTGCTGGGCTGTATACCTTATCTGTGAGGCTGGGCTGTATACCGTATCTGTGATGCTGGGCTGTATACCGTATCTGTGGTGCTGGGCTGTATACCGTATCTGTGGTGCTGGGCTGTATAGCGTATCTGTGGTGCCGGGCTGTATACCGTATCTGTGGTGCTGGGCTGTATACCCTATCTGTGGTGCTGGGCTGTATACCGTATCTGTGGTGCTTGGCTGTATACCGTATCTGTGGTGCCGGGCTGTATACCGTATCTGTGGTGCTGGGCTGTATACCGTATCTGTGAGTCTGGGCTGTATACCGTATCTGTGATGCTGGGCTGTATACCGTATCTGTGGTGCTGGGCTGTATACCGTATCTGTGATGCCGGGCTGTATACCGTATCTGTGGTGCTGTGCTGTATACCGTATCTGTGGTGCTGGGCTGTATACCGTATCTGTGAGGCTGGGCTGTATACCTTATCTGTGAGGCTGGGCTGTATATCTTATCTGTGAGGCTGGGCTGTATACCGTATCTGTGGTGCTGGGCTGTATACCGTATCTGTGGTGCTGGGTTGTATACCGTATCTGTGGTGCTGGGCTGTATACCTTATCTGTGAGGCTGGGCTGTATACCTTATCTGTGAGGCTGGGCTGTATACCTTATCTGTGAGGCTGGGCTGTATACCGTATCTGTGGTGCTTGGCTGTATACCGTATCTGTGGTGCCTGGCTGTATACCGTATCTGTGGTGCTGGGCTGTATACCGTATCTGTGGTGCTGGGCTGTATACCGTATCTGTGGTGCTGGGCTGTATACCGTATCTGTGGTGCTGGGCTGTATACCGTATCTGTGGTGCTGGGCTGTATACCGTATCTGTGGTGCAGAGCTGTATACCATATCTGTGAGGCTGGGCTGTATACCGTATCTGTGAGGCTGGGCTGTATACCGTATCTGTGAGGCTGGGCTGTATACCGTATCTGTGGTGCTGGGCTGTATACCGTATCTGTGAGGCTGGGCTGTATACCGTATCTGTGGTGCCGGGCTGTATACCGTATCTGTGATGCTGAGCTGTATACCGTATCTGTGGTGCTGGGCTGTATACTGTATCTGTGGTGCCGGGCTGTATACCGTATCTGTGATGCTGAGCTGTATACCGTATCTGTGGTGCTGGGCTGTATACCGTATCTGTGGTGCTGGGCTGTATACCGTATCTGTGATGCTGGGCTGTATACCGTATCTGTGGTGCTGGGCTGTATACCGTATCTGTGGTGCTGGGCTGTATACCGTATCTGTGGTGCTGGGCTGTATACCGTATCTGTGGTGCTGGGCTGTATACCGTATCTGTGGTGCTGGGCTGTATACCGTATCTGTGGTGCTGGGCTGTATACCGTATCTGTGGTGCTGGGCTGTATACCGTATATGTGGTGCTGGGCTGTATACCGTATCTGTGGTGCTGGGCTGTATACCGTATCTGTGGTGCTGGGCTGTATACCGTATCTGTGATGCTGGGCTGTATACTGTATCTGTGGTGCTGGGCTGTATACCGTATCTGTGATGCTGGGCTGTATACCGTATCTGTGAGGCTGGGCTGTATACCGTATCTGTGGTGCCGGGCTGTATACCGTATCTGTGGTGCTGGGCTGTATACCGTATCTGTGGTGCTGGGCTGTATACCGTATCTGTGGTGCTGGGCTGTATACCGTATCTATGAGGCTGGGCTGTATACCGTATCTGTGAGGCTGGGCTGTATACCGTATCTGTGGTGCCGGGCTGTATACTCCTGACAATATGGGTAGAATACAGGGAACGTATGGTGGGTGAATTCTATAAGGGGTGGGGCTAAAAAGGAAGGGCAGGGTCTGGCGCCCCCCACATCCTAAAACGTTACCAGCCGCTGCTGCATTAGGAATGACGATCATGTGGTGACAATCTTGGGAAATTCATTTCTTCCACTGGTATTTTTTATTTTTTTTGGCCCCACCCCTGAGGAGTTGTGAGTAACTCACTGTGCCCCTCCAACCTCCAGACTCTAGAACCAATACAGAGAGACACATGTGTGTGTGATGATGTCATGTGATGGCTCAGAACCAATGCAATAATAATGTCCTATGAACGCTCTTTTACGATAGGCCGTTCTCTGATCACTTACGTCTGTTTTTGACTCCACAGGAAGAAGATAAAGGTTGCACCGATGGCTGCTGGCAGGGGCGCCGCTATTTTTGCTGCGGCCCGAAACGAGGAATTTTTGTCAAGCTGAAAGCCTGCCAGCCGGACACCCGCTTCCTGGCTAGCAAAGACTGTGAGCCAAAGAGCCTGGAGGTTGAGGGGCACAGTGAGTTACTCTAATCTCCTCAGGGGTGGAGCCAAAAAAAAACAACTTTTTTTTACCAAGATTGTCACTTCACATGATCACCTTATAACTTAAAACAATCACAGCTCCTATGGGGCACTATAGGAACATTTAGGCCCGGATTCACATACGGGCGCTCTACGTTGCGCGGGCGTAGCGTACCGTATTTACGATACGCCGCCGCAACTTAAAGTGGCAAGTGCTGTAATCACAAAGCACTTGCGTCCTAAGTTACGGCGGCGTAGCGTAAATGGGCCCGGCGTAAGCGCGCGTAATTCAAAGTAGGCTGGTAGGGGGCGTGTTGTATTTAAATGAGGCTTGACCCCATGTAGATGCATGGCCGAACGAACGGCGCATGCGCAGTATCACGTCGTATTTACGCCCGAAGATATGTCGGCTCAATGCCTGTGACGTGAACGTAACTTACGCACAGCCCTATTCGCGTACGACTTACGCAAACGACGTAAAAAGATAGGCTTGTTCCGACGTCCATACTTTGCATGGGCTGCGCCACCTAGAGCCCAGCTTTATCTTTACGCCGGCGTATGTCTTACGTAAACGGCGTAACTAATTGCGACGGGCGTATGTAGGTACGTTCGTGAATCGGCGTATCTTGCTCATTTACATATTCGACGCGGAAATCAAGGAAGCGCCACCTAGCGGCCAGCGTAATTATTGCAACCCAAGATACGACGGCGTAGGAGACTTACGCCGCTCGTATCTTGGCCAAATCTTTGCGTAACTGATTCTATGAATCAGGCGCATAGATACGACGGCGGCCATTCGGACTTACGACGGCGTATCTGGAGATACGCCGTCGTAAGTCTATGTGAATCTGGGCCTTAATCTTCTAATGAAGAGGAAGCAATGGCAACTGACCTGTGCCAAGGGCCGCCCATTGCTGCCCCTCTGAAAAATGGATCCCTGTGAATCGCTTTTCAGAGGCATTTGGCAGGTGAATAACAGCTGTAAAACCCCAACGCGTTTCGTCCATCAGGCCTTAATCATGGCCATGATTAATCATTTAAACTGGAGCTCCACCCTAAAAGGAAGTTCTGCTTTAAGCACCCTCTTCCTATGCCACATTTGGCATGTCAACACTGGGTACCCCCCCCCCCCCAAAAAAAAAAATATTATATTGCGCAGCCCCATCGCTGGACCCTGGGACAGGTGAATGTGTGTTCATTAACTGCTTGCCTGGGCATGTACGTCAGCCGCTTTAAGACACCTAGGAGGCGTGTGTGCGACGCCAGAGCCGATGCCTGTGGCCGGCGGTCACAATGTCCGCCGGCCACCCACGATCGCTCCTTACAGAGATGGAACGGGGATCTGTCAATGTAAAGAGACAGATCCCTATTCTGTCAGGGGAGGAGAGAGAGAGATCTGCTGTTCCCAGTGATCAGGAACAGCGATCTCTCTTTACTCCCAGTCAGTCCCCTCCCCCCACAGTTAAAAACACCTGCCAGGGAACACATTTAACCCCTTGATCGCCCCCCCTAATGTTAACCTGCCAGTGACATTTATACAGTAATCAGTGGCTGTTTTTAGCTCTGATCGCTGTATAATTGTCACTGGTCCCAAAAAAAGTGTCAGATGTGTCAGATATGTCCACCGCAGTGTCGCAGTCCTGCTAAAAACCGTAGATCGCCACCACTACTAGTAAAAAATAAAACGAATAATAAAAATGCCATAAAACCATCCCCAATAAATATACACTTTCTTAGCTGGATTCAGAGAGACAGGCATAACTGTGAGCCGGCGTAGCGTATGGCATATACGCTACGCCACCGTAAGTCAGAGAGGCAAGTGCTGTATTCACAAAGCACTTGCCTCATAAGTTACGGCGGCGTAGCGTAAATGGGCCGGCCTAAGCGCGCCTAATTCAAATGTGGAACAGGGGGGGCGTGTTTTATGTTAATAACTAGTGACCTGACATGATTGACGCATGCGCCGTCCGTGTACATATCCCAGTGTGCATTGCTCCAAAGTACGCCGCAAGGACGTATTGGTTTCGACGTGAACGTAAATTATGTCCAGCCCCATTCACGCACGACTTGTGCAATTGACGTAAAATTTTCAAATTTCGACGCGGGAACGACGGCCATACTTAACATTGACTAGGCCAGCTATTTGTTCGACTAACTTTACGCTGGAAAAAGCCTACGTAAACAAATGCGCTGGGCGCACGTACGTTTCTGAATCGGCGTATCTAGTCATTTGCATATTCTACGCCGAACTCAACGGAAGCGCCACCTAGCGACCAGCGTAAATATACACCCTAAGATACGACGGCGCAGGAGACTTACGCCGCTCGTATCTTAGCCTAATTTAAGCGTATCTGGTTTCCAGAATACGCTTAAATTTCCGACGGCGTAGATTCCGAGTTACGACGGCAGAGTCTACTGATACGCCGGCGTAACTGTATCTGAATCTAGCTAATTGCGTTTTTTGTTTTTTTGTTTTTTTTTACCAGAAATATGTAGAAGAATTTATATTGGCCTAAACTGCTGAAGTAATTTTTTTTTATTTGGGATATTTATTATAGCAAAAAGTTTTAAATATAATTTTTTTTCAAAATTGTCGCTCTTTTTTTGTTTATAGCGCAAAAAAATAAAAACCGCAGAGGTGATCAAATACCACCAAAAGAAAGCTCTATTTGTGGGGAAAAAAGGACGCCAATTTTGTTTGGGTGCACATCTCGCAATTGTCAGTTAAAGTAACGCAGCTCTGTATCGCAAAAAATAGCCTGGTCATGGGGGGGGGGGGAGGGGGTGGGGGGTAAATCTTCCGGAGATCGAGTGGCCCGACGGCCAAAACGCGTTGGCTGTTTTACAGCTATCATTTCACTAAAGGAAGACCGCGGTTTGATGTTCTCCAGAGTGCCGTCTTTTCCTCCAGTGGTTTATCATATACAGAGACATCAGCCGCCTCGAAGTCTGAGCGCCGGGTGGAGCTGAGGACTGAGAAGGTGGCGGCGCCCCTACGTCTGTCTCCACATGTGCAGCTCACAAAACATTCGATCCGTAAAGTCAACGTTCCAGTGGAACACACTTACTGGCAATTGCTCTGGATTTTGTGGTGGTGGTGATTTTTTTTTTTTTTTTTAAATAGCATGAATAATTTTATTGAATGTTCCAAAGTCTCTCTTTCTCTTTGCTTTGTTTCCAGATAGAGAGGAAGGTTACCGGATCCCCGGGAAGGTCCCCCCGCTGACGGGAAGTTCCGCTGTGGATATTTTACAAGGTGATATGAAGGGGATACAAGGCCACTGTAACTCGTGCTACATGGATGCTGCCCTCTTCAGGTATCTAGTGGCAGGGTCTTGGCAACTCAGGGGCTCCTCAGGGGTGGGACTGTAATTTTATCCATTTTTTTATATTTCTTTGGATTTTTTTTATATATTTTTTTGCTTTCTATGGGTTTGCTTTAATGTAGAGAGCACAGCAAAAAAGCTATTTTTTTATTTATTTTTTATTTATTTATTTATTTTTTTGGGATTGAGTAGGGAAAAGTTGGAGCCTTCGTCAGGCTTTATTGTCCAGACCTCAGACAAGGAAGTACAAGAGAAATAATCTAAATTCGCACCTGAGCGTAACGTCTTTACGTGGAGTTTTTTTTTGCGCGAATTGCGCATTTGTATGCAATCGTTTTTGGGCTTTGGCAATTTTTTTTTTCTATTAGGCAATAGAGAAACCTATTATCTGTTGCATCATTTGTTGCTAGGTATTTAAGCTTTTATTAATGTTAATTACTTATTATAATGTTTTTTCGTTAGGGTAAGAGGTTTGAGTTCAGTTTAGATTAGGGGTTAGTATTAGAGTTATTTATTATTATTTTATTTATTATTATTATTATTGGAAAAAAAATTAATATTGCACCAACCTCTCGTGCGTATGTATTAGCTGCCAACACAACAAAAAAGACTGATTTTTAAACAAATTATATATATATTATATATATATATATATATATATATATATATATATATATATATATATATATATATATATATATATATATATATATATATATATATACACATACATAGATAAAATATTATTATTATTATTATTATTGAATTGTTATAATATGAATAATAATAATAAATTAATAAACGTAAAATAAATACACAAATAACTAAAAATCACCATAAATAAGTAAAATTAATTAATAATAAATGAATAATAATTAACCTCTACCCTTAAAAAAATATCAAATACATTATTAATAATAATAATAAAATAACAATTCACACCCAAACTCGAAAAAAAAATACAATAATAATAATCATCATTTCTTTTGTGTTTGGGTGTTTAGTTATTTATTGATTGAAAAAAAAAAAAATTTATGATTGAATACATTTTTTATTTGTGTATTTATTTTACGTTTATTTATTAATTTATTATTATTATTATTCATATTATAACAATTCAATAATAATATTATATATATATATATATATATATATATATATATATATATATATATATATTATTGAATTGTTATAATATGAATAATAATAAATCAATGTAAAATAAATAAAAAATGTATTCAATCAATTAATACTAAGTAAAAATAAATAATTAACCCTTAACTTTAACCCTTACCCCTTTAAAAAATAATAATAATAATAATAAATAACTAAACACCCTAACACAAAAGAAATGATGATTATTATTATTATTATTGTATTTTTTTTTCGAGTTTGGGTGTTAATTGTTATTTTATTATTATTATTAATAATGTATTTAATATTTTTTCAAGGTTAGAGGTTAATTATTATTCATATATTATTAATAAGTTTTACCTATTTATGGTGATTTTTAGTTATTTGTGTATTTATTTTACATCTATTTATTCATATATTATTCCTTGTTTATAAATTTTTTCACTTGAGCAGGGGGGGGGGGGGGGGGTTCGGAACGGGCGGCAGGGTACTGTACATAACTTCCTGAAAACATCACAGCACCCGGCCTCAGTACTTCTCCTAAGAGCCCTCAGTCCTGATGCAAGCAGAGGACTGGCTCTTGGGAGGAGTTATGTTAAGGACCGCCTATCGCCAATATATGTCGGCAGAATGGCACGGCTGGGCACAATCACGTAAGGGTACGTCCCCTTTAAGTGCCCAGCTGTTGGTCTTGCGTGACCGCGCCCGCGGACCGATCGCCGCCGGTGTCCCGCGATTGGTCCCCGGAGCTGAAGAACGGGGAGAGGTGAGTGGAAACACACCTTCCCCGTTCTTCTCTGTGGCAATGTCACTGATCGTCTGTTCCCTGATATAGGGAAAGACGATCAATGACGTCACATGTCCAGCCCCGCCCCCCTACAGTTAGAAACGCATATGAGGTCACACTTAAACCCTACAGCGCCCCCTAGTGGTAAACTCCTAAACTGCAATTGTCATTTTCACAGTAATCAGTGCATTTTTATAGCATTTTTTGCTGTGAAAATGACAATGGTCCCAAAAATGTGTCAAAATTGTCTGAAGTGTCCACCATAATGTCGCAGTCACGAAAAAAATCGCTGATCGCCGCCATTCGTAGTAAAAAAAAAAAATATTAATAAAAATGCCATAAAACTATCCCCTATTTTGTAAACGCTATAAATTTTGCGCAAACCAATCGATAAACGCTTATTGCAATTTTTTTGGTTTGTTTTTTTTTTACAAAAAAATCTGTAGAAGAATACGTATCGGCCTAAACTGAGGAAAAAAATATTTTTTTATATATTTTTGAGGGACATTTATTATAGCAAAAAGTAAAAAATATTGCATTTTTTTCAAAATTGTCGCTCTATTTTTGTTTATAGCGCAAAAAATAAAAACCGCAGAGGTGATCAAATACCACCAAAAGAAATCTCTATTTGTGGGGAAAAAAGGACGCCAATTTTGTTTGGGAGCCACGTCGCACGACCGCGCAATCGTCAGTTAAAGCGACGCAGTGCCGAATCGCAAAAAGGGGCCAGGTCCTTTAGCTGCATAATGGTCCGGGGCTTAAGTGGTTAATATTAAAATGCCTAAATTAGTTAGATAGCAGTCTGGAAGTGGGCGTTCCTAGGCATACCTCGTTTACAAAATGTCGCAGTGTCAGTGAGAGCAAACTATCCCCCCATCATTGGTGTCATTGGGAGGAATTGTGCCCCATCATTGGTTTCTTTGGGCCCCATTGTTGGTGTCACTGGGAGGAATTGTCCCCTATCATTGGTGCCATTGGGCCCCATTGTTGGTGTCACTGGGAGGAATTGTCCCTCATCATTGGTGCCATTGGGCCCCATTGTTGGTGTCACTGGGAGGAACTGTGCCCCATCATTGGTGCCTTTGGAAGGACTTGTGCCTTTCATTGGTGTCAGTGAATAAAATTGCACTCCAAGGGTGTATAAAAGCAAGCAAGGGGCCACATCTCCCCCCCCCCCTGGGAGTTTGGAAACGTCTGGACTAGGTGATGCTGAAGATCCTCTAGCCAGGAAATGGGGCGGGGCTCTATTTGACTTGCTGCAGCTTCTGATGCACATGGTGAGAAGCTCACAGTGTGCAGTGATATCAGAAGAAGTCCTTTTCAGTCCAGAAGAGGAGCCGCTACAACTTGTGCAGGACTGGAGGGGAGGGAGGACAGACATCAGTAAAACATGACAGCCGTAACCTTCTCCTTTCTCTATCCAAATCTCCCAGAAATCTCTCTGCATTTCCCCCTGTAATGGTTTCCTCCTCCTCTCTCTGCATTTCCCCCTGTAATGGTTTCCTCCTCCTCTGTCTACATTTCCCTCTGTAATGGTTTCCTCCTCCTCTCTCTGAATTTCCCCCTGTAATGGTTTCCTCCTCCTCTGTCTGCATTTCCCCCTGTAATGGTTTCCTCCTCCTCTGTCTGCATTTCCCCCTGTAATGGTTTCCTCCTCCTCTGTCTGCATTTCCATCTGTAATGGTTTCCTCCTCCTCTGTCTGCATTTCCCCCTGTAATGGTTTCCTCCTCCTCTGTCTGCATTTCCCCCTGTAATGGTTTCCTCCTCCTCCTCTCTCTGCATTTCCCCCTGTAATGGTTTCCTCCTCCTCCTCTCTCTGCATTTCCCCCTGTAATGGTTTCCTCCTCCTCTGTCTCCTCCCTGCAGCCTCTTCTCCTGTAGCTCAGCGTTGGACTCTCTACTCTTCAAACCGGCATCCCACCCAGACAAAGAGATCCAGAGGACCCTCCGAGAGGAGATCGTCAACCCTCTGCGCAAGTGAGACCACCCACAGTTATATCCCGATGGCAGGATCAGAAGAAGGACCTCATGAAGATCCATCCTCCGGCCCCTCGGGGGAGTTCACTGTAAAGCTCTAAATTACATTTACCTCTATGGAGGCTATTTGGAGATCTTCTGCTGTAAGATTTGACCCGATCTCTCATTCGTCTCCATCCCAGAACAGCTGACCCCCTGACTTCACTATGCTGCAGACCGGTCCTCAGGAGGAAGATGGGGGGGAGGGGTCTAATTTTACAGCAGATCTCCAACCACAGGAGGTAGGTGTGATTTAGGTGTGGTTATTTTTAGGGTTAGGATTATGGGTCAATATTGGGGTTAGGAGTCAATATTAGGATTAGGGGTTAATATTAGGGTTGGGTGTTGGGATTAGGGGTTAATGTTAGGGTTAGGGGTGAGAATTAGGGGTCAATATTAGGGTTAGGGGTCAATATTAGGGTTGGGGGTCAATATTAGGGTTGGGTGTTGGGATTAGGGGTTAATGTTAGGGTTGATAATTAGCTGTCAATATTAGGGTTAGGGGTGAGGATTAGGGATCAATATTAGGGTTGGGGGTTAATATTAGGGTTGGGTGTTGGGATTAGGGGTTAATGTTAGGATTAGGGGTCAATAGTAGGGTCGGGGTCAATATTAGGGTTAGGGGTTAATATTAGGGTTGGGTGTTGGGATTAGAGGTTAATGTTGAGATTAGGGGTGAGGATTAGGGGTCAATATTAGGGTTGGGTGTTGGGATTAGGGGTGAGAATTAGGGGTCAATATTAGGGTTAGGGGTGAGGATTAGGGGTCAATATTAGGGTTAGGGGTCAATATTAGGGTTGGGATTAGGGGTTAATGTTGGGATTAGGGTTGAGGATTAGGGGTCAATATTAGGGTTTGGTGTTGAGATTAGGGGTTAATGTTGGGATTAGGGGTCAATATTAGGATTAGGGTTAATATTCGGGTTAGGTGTTGGGATTAGGGGTTAATGTTAGGATTAGTGGCTAGGATTAGGGTTTAATGTTAAGATTAAGGGTCATTATTAGGGTTAGGGGTTAATGTTAGTGTTGGGGTTCAATATTAGGATTATGGTTTATTATTAGGGTTAGGTGGTGGGATTAGGGGTTAATATTAGGGTTAGGGGGTCAATATTAGGGTTGGAATTAGGTGCCAGTATAAGGATTAGGGCTTAATGTTAAGATTAGGTGCAAATAATATGCATGGGGGTTAATGTTAGGGTTAGGATTAATGGTCAATTTTAGGGTTTAGGTTTAATATTAGGGTTGGGTGTTGGGATTAGGGGTTAATGTTAGGATTAGGGGTTAATACTAGGGTTGGGTGTTGGGATTAGGGGTGAGGATTAGGGGTTAATATTAGGTTTAGGGGTTGGGATTAGGGGTTGTTAGGATTAGGGGTCAGTATAAGGATTGAGGGTAAATATTAGGGTTAGGGCTTAATGTTAAGAATAAGGGTCAATATTAGGATTAGGGGTTAATGTTGGGGTTAGGGGTCAATATTAGGATTAGGGTTAGGGGTTGGGATTAGGGGTTACTGTTAGGGGTGAGGATTAGGGGTCGATGTTAGGGTTAGAGGTCAATATTAGGGTTGGGATTAGGGGTCAATATTAGAGTTAGGGGTCAATATTAGGGTTAGGTGTTGGAATTAGGGGTTAATGTTAGGATTAGGGGTGAGGATTAGGGGTCAATATTAGGGATAGGGGTTAATATTAGGGTTGGGTGTTGGAATTAGGGGTTAATGTTGGGATTAGGGGTGAGGATTCGGGGTCAATATTGGGATTAGGGGTCAATATTGGGATTAGGGGTCAATATTGGGATTAGGGGTTAATGTTGGGATTAGGGGTCAATAGTAGAGTCAGGGGTCAATATTTGGGTTAGGGGTTAATATTCGGGTTAGGTGTTGGGATTAGGAGTTGTTAGGATTAGGAGTTAATATTAGGGTTAGTGGCTAGGATTAGGGTTTAATGTTAAGATTAAGGGTCATTATTAGGGTTAGGGGTTAATGTTAGTGTTGGGGTTCAATTTTAGGATTATGGTTTATTATTAGGGTTAGGTGGTGGGATTAGGGGTTAATATTAGGATTGGGGGTCAATATTAGGGTTGGAATTAGGTGCCAGTATAAGGATTAGGGCTTAATGTTAAGATTAGGTGCAAATAATATGCATGGGGTTGGGATTAGGGGGTTAATGTTAGGGTTAGGGTTAGGATTAGGGGTTAATTTTAGGGTTAGGGATTGGGATTAGGGGTTAATGTTAGGATTAGGGGTCAATATTAGGATTAGGGGTTAATATTAGGGTTGGGATTAGGGGTTAATGTTAGGATTAGGGGTCAATATAAGAATAAGGGTCAATATTAGGATTAGGGGTTAATGTTGGGGTTAGGGGTCAATATTAGGATTAGGGTTTATTCGGGTTAGGTGGTGGGATTAGGTGTTAATATTCAGGTTAGGGGTCAATTTTAGGAGTGTGAGATAATATTAAAGTTCTGGGTTTATATTAGGATTAGGGGTCAATATTAGGATTAGGGGGTTAATATTGGCTTCATTTCCACTGGCGTTTTTACAGCTTAAAAACGCCTGTCCATGTTATTCTATGGCATCATGCCCACATAGGCGTTTTTGAGCTGCAAATGGCATAGGCGTTTTTGAGCTGTAAAAAAAACGCAGGACCAGGGCGTTCTGAAGCTCCAGAGTAGAGCTGTAAAAACGCCAGACGTTAAAAAACGCTCAAAAACGCGACCGCGGCATTTTTAAATAAACATGGACAGGCGTTTTTAAGCTGTAAAAAAGGCTAACAACAGTGGCTGTAAAAACGCCAGTGGAAATGAAGCCTAAGGGTTAGGGTTTAATGTTAAGATTAGGTGCAAATAATATGCATGGGGATTAGGGGGTCAATATTGGGGTTTGGGGTCAATATTGGGGATTAGGGGGTCAATATTGGGGTTTAGTTTTTTCTATTTATTATTTGAGCTCCAGAACGTTTTTTGGGGCTCCAAGCTACAAAACGCTGAGGTGTGATTGGGGCCCCCGAGGAGCTCACAATCTGAGGCCCCCAACTCACATTCATACATAGGGGCCAAATCACCTCCCAGCATGTCTTTGGAGGGTGGGAGGAAACCGGAGGACCCGGAGGAAACCCGCACAGGGAGAACCTGGAAACTCCATATACTGTAGATAGTGCTGTGGTTGGGATGCGGACCGGCGCCCCCCGGTGCTGCCAGGCGGAAGTGCTAAGCACTTGGACACCTAGTTCAGGCTTTCCACCCCAGTGACGGGGAGCTGATATGAAGATCATTTATATTGGCTGCAGTTTTTTTTTGTATGGAATTCATGATTTTGATGATCTTGCCGCTGTTTTTACATCTGATTGACGTTCTGCTTTAATATTAGAAATGCAAAATAGAAAATATATATATAATGGAATGATACCGGTGATGATCGCTGCTAACAAACTGCTGTCCCTGGCAGGATCGGCTACGTCTCTGCGGACAGCGTGATGATGCTGCGCCATCAATTGATGCAGGAGAGTCAGTGCCCCAGCTTCACCACCTCGGAGAAAGGTACCCCTATCACTACAAACCCGAGAACTCAGCGCAGGGATGGTGGGAACACCTCATAATGGGCACAGCGGGTGTACAGACCCGGGAACTCAGCACAGGGATGGTGGGAACCCCTCATAATGGGCACAGCGGGTGTACAGACCCGGGAACTCAGCACAGGGATGGTGGGAACCCCTCATAATGGGCACAGCGGGTGTACAGACCCGGGAACTCAGCACAGGGATGGTGGGAACCCCTCATAATGGGGCACAGCGGGTGCACAGACCCGAGAACTCAGCGCAGGGATGGTGGGAACCCCTCATAATGGGCACAGCGGGTGTACAGACCCGAGAACTCAGCGCAGGGATGGTGGGAACACCTCATAATGGGGCACAGCGGGTGCACAGACCCGAGAACTCAGCGCAGGGATGGTGGGAACCCCTCATAATGGGGCACAGCGGGTGTACAGACCCGGGAACTCAGCACAGGGATGGTGGGAACCCCTCATAATGGGCACAGCGGGTGTACAGACCCGGGAACTCAGCACAGGGATGGTGGGAACCCCTCATAATGGGCACAGCGGGTGTACAGACCCGGGAACTCAGCACAGGGATGGTGGGAACCCCTCATAATGGGCACAGCGGGTGTACAGACCCGGGAACTCAGCACAGGGATGGTGGGAACCCCTCATAATGGGCACAGCAGGTGTACAGACCCAGGAACTCAGCACAGGGATGGTGGGAACCCCTCATAATGGGCACAGCGGGGTACAGACCCGGGAACTCAGCACAGGGATGGTGGGAACCCCTCATAATGGGCACAGCGGGTATACAGACCCGGGAACTCAGCACAGGGATGGTGGGAACCCCTCATAATGGGCACAGCGGGTATACAGACCCGGGAACTCAGCACAGGGATGGTGGGAACTCCTCATAATGGGCACAGCAGGTGTACAGACCCGGGAACTCAGCACAGTGATGGTCACATGCCTTTTTTTTCATCACATATTCCCAGAAATAGGAGGACGATGCCTTGTTCCAGTGGGCGGAGTTATGCAAATCATGTCTTTCTTCCCCATTGTCACATGATCTCCTTATTTCTGGGATATGTGATGAGACGCCTCCCCCTGTTCTATAAAGTTCTCATTTTGATGTCCCATATTTATTCCTCGTCAGCACTGTGCAGTCTGTATTATCATTGCTAAAGAAATTCTGATATTTGTATTTTTTTTTTCTTTTGACTCTCAGACCCGGAGGAGTTCCTGAACCTGATCACACAGCGAATCCTCAGAGCCGACCCTCTGCTGAAGCTGCAGTAAGTGATCTTCCTCTATTCTCGGGGGGGCTCAGATGGCAATAGGGTTGGCACCTGTCCGGGATTCACCCGGGGACAGTTCGGGGGTTTGGAATCGTGCGTCCGGGTTTCAGACCTCCTGAAACCCGGACACATTATTCAGACCGGACTGTGTCTTTCCCGGTAGGGTTGCTGGCTGCAGTTGTGTAAGTCGAGTGTCTGTTACGCTCTCTTTCACAATTCCATCCCCCCCTCCCCCACACAATAATCTATTGCCTGGGGCCCCATAATCTCCTGTTTCCCGGGGGCCCCATGAGTTGTTGGTCCGCCCCTGGTCTTGTCCTATCTGCTGCTGAATGCTAAGACCAGGTGAAGGCCACATGAAAAGACAAGGGGGATGCGAGGGCCACATGAAATGGCCTGGAGGGCCAGATTCGGCCCGCGGGCCTTGTGTTTGACACCTGTGTTCTACTCTTATCTCTTCCCTATACGCCACAGGTGTTAATCACAAGGCCCGCGGGACAGGGACACACGCCCTCGCACAGGACAGGGACACACGCCCTCGCACAGGACAGGGACACGCCCTCGCACAGGACAGGGACACGCCCTCGCACAGGACAGGGACACGCCCTCGCACAGGACAGGGACACGCCCTCGCACAGGACAGGGACACACGCCCTCCCACAGGACAGAGACGCGCGCCCTTCCCGCCCTCGCAGAGGACAGGGACACACGCCCTCGCACAGGACAGGGACGCGCGCCCTCGCACAGGACAGGGACACGCGCCCTCGCACAGGACAGGGACACGCGCCCTCGCACAGGACAGGGACACGCGCCCTCGCACAGGACAGGGACACGCGCCCTCGCACAGGACAGGGACACGCGCCCTCGCACAGGACAGGGACACGCGCCCTCGCACAGGACAGGGACACGCGCCCTCGCACAGGACAGGGACACGCGCCCTCGCACAGGACAGGGACACGCGCCCTCGCACAGGACAGGGACACGCCCTCGCACAGGACAGGGACACGCGCCCTCGCACAGGACAGGGACACGCGCCCTCGCACAGGACAGGGACACGCGCCCTCGCACAGGACAGGGACACACGCCCTCGCACAGGACAGGGACACACGCCCTCGCACAGGACAGGGACGCGCCCTCGCACAGGACAGGGACGCGCCCTCGCACAGGGCAGGGACACGCCCTCGCACAGGAAAGGGACACACACCCTCACACAGGACAGGGACACGCCCTCACACAGGACAGGGACACGCCCTCACACAGGACAGTGACACACGCTCTCGCACAGGACAGGGACACACGCTCTCGCACAGGACAGGGACACACGCTCTCGCACAGGACAGGGACACACGCCCTCGCACAGGACAGGGACACACGCCCTCGCACAGGACAGGGACACACGCCCTCGCACAGGACAGGGACACACGCCCTCGCACAGGACAGGGACACACGCCCTCGCACAGGACAGGGACACACGCCCTCGCACAGGACAGGGACACACGCCCTCGCACAGGACAGGGACACACGCCCTCGCACAGGACAGGGACACACGCCCTCGCACAGGACAGGGACACACGCCCTCGCACAGGACAGGGACACACGCCCTCGCACAGGACAGGGACACACGCCCTCGCACAGGACAGGGACACGCCCTCGCACAGGACAGGGACACACGCTCTCGTACAGGACAGGGACACACGCTCTCGTACAGGACAGGGACACACGCCCTCGCACAGGACAGGGACACACGCCCTCGCACAGGACAGGGACACGCCCTCGCACAGGACAGGGACACACGCCCTCGCACAGGACAGGGACACACGCCCTCGCACAGGACAGGGAGACACGCCCTCGCACAGGACAGGGAGACACGCCCTCGCACAGGACAGGGAGACACGCCCTCGCACAGGACAGGGACACACGCCCTCGCACAGGACGGACACACGCCCTCGCACAGGACAGGGACACGCCCTCGCACAGGAAGGGGACACACGCCCTCGCACAGGACAGGGACACGCCCTCGCACAGGACGGGGACACGCGCCCTCACACAGGACAGGGGCACGCCCTCACACAGGACAGGGACACGCCCTAGCACAGGAAGGGGACACACGCCCTCGCACAGGACAGGGACACGCCCTCGCCGCCGCCAACAGGGAGTTTTTGTATTTATAGGGTGTCCCTGGCGGGGGCGTTGTTTTGGCGGTTTGTTCCTCCTTGTCATTTTGTGGTCTTCCAACCCCCCCCCCCCCACAGGTCGAGGGATCAAGGCGTCCAGGAGTGTTACTGCTACCAGATCTTCATAGAGAAGCAGCAGGAAATGACCGTTCCCAATGTCCAGCAGCTTCTGGAGCAATCCTTCCACCACTCCCACCTCAAGCTGGCCGAGGTGAGCCCACCGAGCATATCATGATTGGGGGAGGGGAAAGTAATATGGCTTTGTTTGTCACCCTCATCCTTCCTTCACTACCTAGTCAGTCATCATTGGTGTCAGTGGGAGGAATAGTGTCCCATCATTGGTGTCAGTGGGAGGAATAGTGTCCCATCATTGGTGTCAGTGGGAGGAATAGTGTCCCATCATTGGTGTCAGTGGGAGGAATAGTGTCCCATCATTGGTGTCAGTGGGAGGAATAGTGTCCCATCATTGGTATCAGTGGGAGGAATAGTGCCCCATCATTGGTGTCAGTGGGAGGAATAGTGTCCCATCATTGGTGTCAGTGGGAGGAATAGAGCCCCATCATTGGTGTCAGTGGGAGGAATAGTGTCCCATCATTGGTGTCAGTGGGGGGGAATAATGCCCCATCATTGGTATCAGTGGGAGGAATAGTGACCCATCATTGGTGTCAGTGGGAGGAATAGTGTCCCATCTTTGGTGTCAGTAGGAGGAATAGTGTCCCATCATTGGTGTCAGTGGGGGGAATAGTGTCCCATCAGTGGGAGGAATAGTGCCCCATTATTGGTGTCAGTGGGTGGAATAGTGTCCCATCTTTGGTGTCAGTGGGAGGAATAGTGTCCCATCATTGGTTGCGGTGGATGGAATTTTGCTCCAAGGGCCAGATAAAAGCAAGCAAAGGGCCACAGTTTGGAGACCACTCCTGGTATGGTGGATCACAGGGGGCCGCCGTAGCCAATCACAGAGCCTGTTTTTTCCTCGCAGGTCCCGTCGTGTTTCATCATCCAGATGCCGCGTTTCGGAAAGGATTACAAGATGTTCAGTAAGATTGTTCCCTCCCTGGAATTGGACGTCACGGATCTGCTGCTGGATAGTGAGTACCCGGGAAACGTCGCTTTCAATACAGTGCCTTGAAAAAGTATTCATACCCCTTGGAATTTCCCGCACTTTCTCATGTTACAGCCAAAAACGTAAATGGGATTTATTGGGATTTTATGTGAGAGACCAACATAAGGTGGCTCATAATTGTTGTAACATGAGAAGATGTGGGGAATTTTAGGGGTATGAATACTTTTGCGCACAACGCTATTGTGTAAATGCAGACTCTGGCCCAGAGCACACAAAGCACTTACGCCGACGTACAACACGTTACGCCAGACCCACGAACAGATATGCGCCTAAAACCAGGCTACACCCCGCCGACGTATCTTGCTTACGCCGGCGTAGGGTGGGCGCACATTTAGGCTGGGCGCAAGGTGCCGCTCCCATTGATTAGCCATTCAAACATGCAAATGAGGGAAATACGGCGATTCACGAACGTGCGTGTGCCGGGCGCAAGCTACGCGACATGCGCGTAAGTTGTACGTCCGGCGTAAAGTTATTCCCCATAAAGGAGGTGCAACCCGGCAACAGACATGCTCAGGTCTGCCCCAGGGAACACAAGCCGGCCCCCCAAATTCAATTACCAGGCCCTTCAGGTCAATTTAAAAAAAAAAATTACGTGGGGTTCCCCCCAAATATCCATTCCAGACCCTTCAGGTCTGGTGTGAATTTTAAGGGGAACTCCACCCCAATTTTTTTTTAAAAATGGCGTGGAGTTCCCCCAAAAATCAACACCAGACCCCTTATCCGAGCACGTTAACCTGGCCGGCCGCAGAAAAGAGGGGGGGACAGAGTGCTCCCCCCCCCCCTCTCCTGAACCGTACTAGGCCACATGCCCTCAACATGGGGAGGATGCCCCCATGTTGATGGGGACAAGGGCCTCATCCCCACAACCCTAGCCCGGTGGTTTGTGGGGGTCTGCGGGCGGGGGGCTTATTAGAATCTGGAAGACCCCTTTAACAAAAGGGGACCCCCAGATCCTGGACCCCCCCTATGTGAATTGGTAATGGGGTACACGAAGGAAGTGTAAATAGTTGTAAAACACACACACACACACCGTAGAAAAAAGTCCTTTATTAATAAAAAAATGTTAAATAAATCCAGTGGTGGTAATCCACTCGGTCACGGTTTCCTGCTCCAACGTTGTCTGTATCCAGCGACATGTGATCTCCTCTCCGGTCCAGCGATGAGAAGATCTTCCGGGATCCAGAGCGCAGCATCACCCGCCTCCTCTCTACGCTGGACACAGCCCGGCGAATGACGCGGCTGAAGCTGTGACATTTCTTTTATTGGGGAGGCTGGGTCACGTGACGGGTGGCCCCGCCTCACCAATAAAAGAAATGTCACAGCTTCAACCGCGTCATTCGCCGGGCTGTGTCCGGCAGAGAGAGGAGGCCGGCGATGCTGCGCTCTGGACGATCTTCTCATCACTGGACCGGAGAGGAGATCACATGTCGCTGGATACAGACAACGTTGGAGCGGGGAGCCGGGACCGAGTGGATTACCACCGCTGGATTTATTATTTTATTTTTTATTAATAAAGGACTTTTTTCTACGGTGTGTGTGTTTTTTCCAACTATTTACACTTCCTTCGTGAAATGGTAGGGGTACAATTCCAATTCACATAGGGGGGGGCCATGATCTGGGGGTCCCCTTTGGTAAAGGGGTCTTCCACATTCTGATAAGCCCCCTGCTCCCAGACCCCACCAAAAACACCGTCCAGGGTTGTGGGGATGAGGCCCTTGTCCCCATCAACATGGGAACATCCTCCCCATGTTGAGGGCATGTGGCCTGGTACGGTTCAGGAGAGGGGGGGCGCACTCTGTCCCCCCTCTTTTCTGCGGCCGGCCAGGTAACGTGCTCGGACAAGGGTCTGGTGTGGATTTTTGGGGGAACTTCTTTTTTTTTACATTTGGGGTGAAGTTCCCCTTAAAATCCATACCAGACCTGAAGGGCCTGAAATGGATATTTGGGGGGAACCCCGCGTCATTTTTTTTTTAAATTGATGGCGGGGTTCCCCTTAACCACTTAAGACCCGGACCTTTAGGCAGCTAAAGGACCCGGCCAGTTTTTGCGATTCGGCACTGCGTCGCTTTAACTGACAATTGCGCGGTCGTGCGACGTGACTCACAAACAAAATTGGCGTCCTTTTTTTCCCACAAACAGAGCTTTCTTTTGGTGGTATTTGATCACCTCTGCGGTTTTTATTTTTTGCGCTATAAACAAAAATAGAGCGACAATTTTGAAAAAAATGCAATATTTTTTCCTTTTTGCTATAATAAATATCCCCAAAAAATATATTTTTTTCCTCAGTTTAGGCCGATACGTATTCTTCTACCATTTTTTTTTTTAAATCGCAATAAGCGTTGATCGGTTGGTTTGCGCAAAATGTATAGCGTTTACAAAATAGGGCATAGTTTTATTGCATTTTAATATATATATATATATTTTTTTGTACTAATGGCGGCGATCAGCGATTTTTTTCATGACTGCGACATTATGGCGCACACATCGGACAATTTTGACACATTTTTGGGACCATTGTCATTTTCACAGCAAAAAATGCATTAAAAATGCACCGTGTACTGTGAAAATGTCAATTGCAGTTTGGCTGCTTTCACATTGGGCAACGGAGGTGCGGTGACGGTATAGCCGCGCTATTTTTAGCGCTGCTATACCGTCGTATTTACCGCGATATTCGGGCGCCAGCGGTGAGGTTTTAACCCCCGCTAGCGGCCAAAAAAGGGTTAATACCGCCCGCAATGCGCCTCTGCAGAGGTGCATTGCGGGCGGTATTACCGCGGTTTCCCATTTATTTCAATGGGAAGGCGCGTAATAGGAGCGGTAAACACCCCGCTTTCGGGCTTTCACATTGAAGCCTGCAGGGCAAGATTTATTAATGCGGTATAGCAGCGCTATTTTTAGCGCTGTACGGCATGAATAATGCCTCAATGTGAAAGGGGCCTTTGGGAGTTAACCACAAGGGGGCGCTGAAGGGGTTAAGTGTGACCTCATGTGTTTCTAACTGTAGGGGGGTGTGGCTGTAGGTGTGACGTCATTGATTGTGTTTCCCTATATAAGGGAACACACGATCAATGACGGCGCCACAGTGAAGAACGGGGAAGCTGTGTTTACACACAGCTCTCCCCGTTCTTCAGCTCAGGGGACCGATCGCGGGACTCCAGCGGCGATCGGGTCCCGCGGTCACAGAGCTTCGGACCGGGTCGTGGGCGCGCACGCGACCCACGGCTGGGCACTTAAAGAGGATGTACCTGTACGTGCTTGTGCCCAGCCATGCCATTCTGCCGATGTATATGTGCAGGAGGCGGTCCTTAAGTGGTTAATGTGCATAACGAAGCCAAGGAAAGATGGAAAAATCCCCAAAAGGCATCAAATTACAGATTAGACATTCTTATAATATGTCAAAAAAAGTTAGATTTTATTTCCATCATTTATAAAACAAAAAAATGGCGTCTGCAAAAGTTTGGGCACCCTGCAGAATTTCTAGCATGCACTGCCCCCTTTGCAAAGCTGAGACCTTCCAGTGTCATGGATTGTTCTCAATCATCGTCTGGGAAGACCGGGTGATGTCAATCTCAAAGGTTTTAAATGCCCAGACTCATCTGACCCTCCCCCAACAATCAGCACCATGGGTTCTTCTAAGCAGTTGTCTAGAAAACTGAAAGTGAAAATAGTTGACGCTCACAAAGCTGGAGAAGCTATAAGAAGATAGCAAAGCGTTTTCAGATGTCAATATCCTCTGTTCGGAATGTAATTAAGAAATGGCAGTCATCAGGAACAGTGGAAGTTAAAGCAAGATCTGGAAGACCGAGAAAAATATCAGACAGAACAGCTCGCAGGATTGTGAGAAAAGCAATTCAAACCCACGTTTGACTGCCCGATCCCTCCAGAAAGATCTGGCGGACACTGGAGTTGTGGTACACTATTCCAGTATAAAGAGATACTTGTACAAATATGGGGGTGGATTCAAGAAGCAATTGCGCCTGTGTAACCATAGGTTACACAGCGCAATCGCTTACTTGCCCCGGCGTAACGAGTGCTCCTGATTCAGGAACCTCGTTACGCCGACTGCAGGCTAAGATCTGCGCGGCATAAGGCTCTTATGCCCTCATATCTTAGGCTGCATTCTTGCGATGGCCGCTAGGTGGTGTTCCTGTTGTGCTCAGCGTATAGTATGCAAATTGCATACTAACACCGATTCACAACGTTGCGCGAGCCCTGCGTACGCAATTTACGTCGTTTCCGTACGGCGGTTTTTGCGTAAGGCTGCCCCTGCTGTTAGCAGGGGCAGCCAATGTTACGTATACCCGTCGTTCCCGCGTCGCGAAATTTTAATTTTACGTAGTTTGCGTAAGTGAATCGTGAATGGCGCTGGACGCCATTCACGTTCACTTTGAAGCAAATGACGTCCTTGCGACGTCATTTGCCGCAATGCACGTCGGGAAAGTTTCCCGACGGAGCATGCGCTCTACGATCGGCGCGGGAACGCGCCTAATTTAAACGATTCCCGCCCCCTACGGGATCATTTAAATTGCGCCCGCGCAATTTACGGAGCTTCTGCTCCGTGAATCGAGGGGAGCGCAAAAAAAATTGCGGGGGCGCAGGGCAAAATCGTTGCCCTGCGCCTCCGTAAAAATAGCGCAATTCTAGCTGAATCCGGGCCAAGGTCTTCATGGAAGAGTCGTCAGAAGAAAACCTCTTCTACGTCCTCACCACAAAAATCAGCGTTTGAACTTTGCAAATGAACATATAGACAAGCCTGATGCATTTTGGAAACAAGTTCTGTGGGCCGATGAGGTTAAAATAGAACTTTTTGGCCGGAATGAGCAAAAGGTACGTTTTGGAGAAGAAAGGGCACAGAATTTAATGAAAAGAACCTCTGTCCAACTGTGAAGCATGGAGGTGGATCAATCATGCTTTGGGGTTGTATTGCAGCCAGTGGCACAGGGAACATTTCGCGAGTAGAAGGAAAAATGGATTCAATAAAATTTCAGCAAATTTTGGATGGTAACTTGATGCCATCTGTGAAAAAGCTGAAGTTAAAGAGAGGATGGCTTCTACAAATGGATAATGATCCTAAACACACCTCAGAATCCACGGGGGATTACATCAAGAGGCGGAAACTGAAGGTTTTGCCATGGCCTTCACAATCTCCTGACCTCAACATAATTGAAAATCTATGGATAGACCTTAAAAGAGCAGCGCGTGACAGACCGCCCAGAGATCTCAAAGAACTGGAAGGCCCCCGAACACACGACCGGTTTTCTCGGCAGAATTCAGCCAGAAACTCGATGGGAGACGTATTCTGCCGAGGAAACCGGTCGTGTGTACACTTTTCGCCGAGGAAACCGACGAGGATCTCGTCGGGCCAAAAAGAGAACATGTTCTCTATTTCCTCGTTAGTCAATGGGGATAAGTTGGCTCGCCGAGATCCTCGGCGGCTTCACAAGGAACTCGACGAGCAAAACGATGTGTTTTGCCCGTCGAGTTTCTCGGACGTGTGTACGGGGCCTAAGACTTTTGTAAGGAAGAATGGGCAAAGATCCCTCAAACAAGAATTGAAAGACTCTTGGCTGGCTACAAAAAGCGTTCACAAGCCGTGATACTCGCCAAAGGGGGGCAGTACAAGATATTAACTCTGCAGGGTGCCCAAACTTTTGCAGATGACATTTTTTTGTTTTCTGTAATTTTGAAGGTGTAAATGATGGAAATAAAATCTAACTTTTTTTGACATATTATAAGAATGTCTAATCTGTAATTTGATGCCTTTTGGAGATTTTTCCCAAACTTTCGATCCCCACTGTATATACAAGTAGGATCCTGTGTGTGTATCAGGCCCGGACTGGCCGGTGGGCTGCGGCCACCGAGAGGCTGCCAGGCTGCAAGTCGCGCCTCTCATCTAGCCTCTCCGCGGCCGCCCGGTTGGACGTTAACACAGAGGGGGGAGGAGCCAGATGAGAAGCCTTCGGCCTCTCCACGTCCGGGGGGCGTGACTGCGAGGGGATAGGAGCCAGAGCGGACACCTGCTGCTACAACACCGGCCCGGATAGCAGAAAACGTGAGTGCAGCCCCCCCCCCTCCTGTAACCTGGATAGGAGGAGCAGGGGGGGCGGCTGCATATAAAAAAAAAAAATTCTCCATCTCCCTTCTGCAGTATTGGAATGCCTGAGGCTGCAAGAGGAGAAGCAGGCATTCCAATACAGCAGAAGGGAGATGGAGAAAAATATTTTTTATATGCAGCCGCCCCCACTGCTCCTCCTCCACCTCTCATACTCTTTGCCTCCTCTCAACCTCCCCCAGAGCTCTCTGCCACCCCCCCCAGTGCTCTCCACTTCCCTCCATGGTCTCTGCCAACCTCCCGTGCTCTCTGCCGCCACCCCCCCCTGGTCTCTCCACTTCCCTCCATGCTCTCCTCCCAGTGCTCTCCGCCTCCTCCCAGTGCTCTCCGCCTCCCCCCAGTGCTCTCCGCCACCCCCCCCCCCAGTGCTCTCCGCCACCCCCCCAGTCCTCTCAACCTCCCCCAGAGTTCTCTGCCACCCCCCAGTGCTCTCTGCCACCCCCCGTGCTCTCTGCCACCCCCCAGTGCTCTCTGCCTCCCCCAGTGCTCTCTGCCACCCCCAGTGCTCTCTGCCACCCCCAGTGCTCTCTGCCACCCCCCGTGCTCTCTGCCACCCCCCCAGTGCTCTCTGCCTCCCCCCAGTGCTCTCTGCCTCCCCCCCAGTTCTCTCTGCCTCCCCCCAGTGCTCTCTGCCTCCCCCAGTGCTCTCTGCCTCCCCCCAGTGCTCTCTGCCACCACCCCCCCGGGCTCTCCACTTCCCTCCATGCTCTCCGCATCCCCCCCAGTGCTCTCTGCCACCCCCCAGTGCTCTCTGCCACCCCCTAGTGCTCTCTGCCACCCCCTGGTGCTCTCTGCCACCCCCCAGTGCTCTCTGCCACCCCTAGTGCTCTCTGCCACCCCTAGTGCTCTCTGCCACCCCTAGTGCTCTCTGCCACCCCCTAGTGCTCTCTGCCACCCCCCAGTGCTCTCTGCCACCCCCCAGTGCTCTCTGCCACCCCCTAGTGCTCTCTGCCACCCCCTAGTGCTCTCTGCCACCCCCTGGTGCTCTCTGCCACCCCCTGGTGCTCTCTGCCACCCCCTGGTGCTCTCTGCCACCCCCTGGTGCTCTCTGCCACCCCCTGGTGCTCTCTGCCACCCCCTGGTGCTCTCTGCCACCCCCTGGTGCTCTCCGCCACCCCCATGCTCTCTGCCACCCCCCTAGTGCTCTTTGCCACCCCCCTCCAGTGTTCTTCACCACCCCCATGCTCTCTGTCACCCCCCAGTGCTCTCTGCCACCCTCCAGGGCTCTCCACCTCCCCCCATGCTCTCTGCCACCCCCCCCCCCCCAGTGCTCTCCACCTCCCCCTATGTTCTCTGCCACCCCCCAGTGCTCTCCACCTTCCCCCATGTTCTCCACCGCCCTCCCTGTGCTCTCCACCTCTCCCCATGCTCTCTGCCCCCCCCCAGTGCTCTCCACCTCCCCGCATGCTCTCCACCGCCCTCCCTGTGCTTTCCACCGCCCTCCCTGTGCTCTCCACCTCCCCGCATGCTCTCCACTGCCCTCCCTGTGCTCTCCACCTCCCGCATGCTCTCCACCTCCCCCCATGTTCTCTGCCAGAGGTGCCGGTTATCATGTCATGGGCTGCTCAATCCAAAATGCCCGGGCCTATTTTTTTCCCAGTCCAGGCCTGGTGTGTATATACCATTATATAGAAGTGGGATCCTGTGTGTGAGTATATACCATTATATAGAAGTGGGATCCTGTGTGTGTATATACCATTATATAGAAGTGGGATCCTGTGTGTGTATATACCATTATATAGAAGTAGGATCCTGCATATATATCATTATTCATTACATTATGTCTCTGGCAGATCCCCGGGAGTGCATCGTGTGTGGACAATTGGCCGTCTATGAATGTTCTGATTGTTTCAAGGATGATCTCCTCTCCCAGCAGGGCCTGAAGCAATACTGCGCCCTCTGCTGTCAGCAGGTAGAACACAATGGATATCGTCATATTCGGTGTGAATTTTAATTCTGTTTATATTTTAGCTTCCTGGAGTAACAATGTCACTTATGTTATGGACGTTGGGGAGTGAGGTGGGTGTACTGGAGTGCAAATCTCATTGGTGACATGGATACTGGGGGGTGAGGTGTGGGGTGTAGATCTCGGTGGTGACATGGATACTGGGTAGTGAGGTGTGGGGTGTAGATCTCGGTGGTGACATGGATACTGGGGAGTGAGGTGTGGGGTGTAGATCTCTGTAGTGACCAGGGATGGACTGGTCATTGGGACTACAGGGAGTTTCCCGGTGGGCCGGCTTCAGTGACAGCGGACCGCCACCCCCCTCCGCTCCTCTGTCTCTCCCGCAGCGCTCACCCGGGGGGGAACAGAGAAGCAGGGGGAGGACCAGAGGAGCAGGGGGGAGGGGACAGACAGCTGACTCAACAGCTATGGCCTGGGAGTTTTTCACTTCTGCCTAATCTTGTCCCATAAGGGGGGGTCACCGAACTGATTCTTTGCCCCGGGTGAAATAATGTCTAGCTTCCCCACTGGTACTGCCTATAAGAGTACCAGTACCAGCCGTTCTACTCTAATAAAGTAGAACGGCTAGTGGCTAGTGAAGGGGGAGAGGGGGCTTGGGTGACCCGGGGGGGGGGGGGGTGAAGTGGGCCAGTCTGGATGAAGTCCAGGGCCAAATTTTTGTCCCAGTCCAGCCCTGGTGGTGACATGGATACTGGGGGGTGGGGTGTAGATCTCGGTGGTGACATGGATACTGGGGGGTGGGGTGTAGATCTCGGTGGTGACATGGATACTGGGGGGTGGGGTGTAGATCTCGGTGGTGACATGGATACTGGGGGGGTGGGGTGTAGATCTCGGGGGTGACATGGATACTGGGGGGGGGGGGGTGTAGATTTCGGTGGTGACATGGATACTGGGGGGTGGGGTGTAGATCTCGGTGGTGACATGGATACTGGGGGGTGGGGTGTAGATCTCGGGGGTGACATGGATACTGGGGGGGTGGGGTGTAGATCTCGGTGGTGACATGGATACTGGGGGGTGGGGTGTAGATCTCGGTGGTGACATGGATACTGGGGGGGGGGGTGTAGATCTCGGTGGTGACATGGATACTGGGGGGTGGGGTGTAGATCTCGGTGGTGACATGGATACTGGGGGGTGGGGTGTAGATCTCGGTGGTGACATGGATACTGGGGGGTGGGGTGTAGATCTCGGTGGTGACATGGATACTGGGGGGTGGGGTGTAGATCTCGGGGGTGACATGGATACTGGGGGGTGGGGTGTAGATCTCGGTGGTGACATGGATACTGGGGGGTGGGGTGTAGATCTCGGTGGTGACATGGATACTGGGGGGGGGTGTAGATTTCGGTGGTGACATGGATACTGGGGGGTGGGGTGTAGATCTCGGTGGTGACATGGATACTGGGGGGTGGGGTGTAGATCTCGGGGGTGACATGGATACTGGGGGGGTGGGGTGTAGATCTCGGTGGTGACATGGATACTGGGGGGTGGGGTGTAGATCTCGGTGGTGACATGGATACTGGGGGGTGGGGTGTAGATCTCGGTGGTGACATGGATACTGGGGGGGTGGGGTGTAGATCTCGGGGGTGACATGGATACTGGGGGGTGGGGTGTAGATCTCGGTGGTGACATGGATACTGGGGGGTGGGGTGTAGATCTCGGTGGTGACATGGATACTGGGGGGTGGGGTGTAGATCTCGGGGGTGACATGGATACTGGGGGGTGGGGTGTAGATCTCGGTGGTGACATGGATACTGGGGGGTGGGGTGTAGATCTCGGTGGGGACATGGATACTGGGGGGGGGGGTGTAGATCTCGGTGGTGACATGGATACTGGGGGGGGGGGTGTAGATCTCGGTGGTGACATGGATACTGGGGGGTGGGGTGTAGATCTCGGTGGTGACATGGATACTGGGGGGTGGGGTGTAGATCTCGGTGGTGACATGGATACTGGGGGGTGGGGTGTAGATCTCGGTGGTGACATGGATACTGGGGGGTGGGGTGTAGATCTCGGTGGTGACATGGATACTGGGGGGTGGGGTGTAGATCTCGGTGGTGACATGGATACTGGGGGGTGGGGGTGTAGATCTCGGTGGTGACATGGATACTGGGGGGTGGGGTGTAGATCTCGGGGGTGACATGGATACTGGGGGGTGGGGGTGTAGATCTCGGTGGTGACATGGATACTGGGGGGTGGGGTGTAGATCTCGGTGGTGACATGGATACTGGGGAGTGAGGTGTGGAGTGTAGATCTCGGTGGTGACCAGGGATGGACTGGTCATTGGGACTACAGGGAGTTTCCTGGTGGGCCGGCTTCAGTGACAGCGGACCGCCACCCCCCCTCCGCTCCTCTGTCTCTCCCTTCCTGCAGCGCTCACCCGGGGGTGAACAGAGAAGCAGAGGGAGGACCAGAGGAGCAGGGGGGGGGGGACAGAGGAGCATGGGGGAGGGGACAGACAGCTGACTCAACAGCTATGGCCTGGGAGTTTCTCACCTCTGCCTAATCTAGTCCCATAAGGGGGGCACCAAACTGATTATTTGCCCCGGGAGAAATAATGTCTAGCTTCCATACTGGTACTGCCTATAAGAGTACCAGTATCAGCCATTCTACTCTAATAAAGTAGAACGGCTAGTGGCTAGTGAAGGGGGAGAGGGGGCTTGGGTGGCCTTGGGGGGGGGGGGGGGGAAGTGGGCCAGTCTGGATGAAGTCCAGGGCCAAATTTTTGTCCCAGTCCAGCCCTGGTGGTGACATGGATACTCGGGGGTGGGGTGTGGGGTGTAGATCTCGGTGGTGACATGGATACTCGGGGGTGGGGTGTAGATCTCGGTGGTGACATGGATACTCGGGGGTGGGGTGTAGATCTCGGTGGTGACATGGATACTCGGGGGTGGGGTGTAGATCTCGGGGGTGACATGGATACTGGGGGGCGGGGTGTAGATCTCGGTGGTGACATGGATACTGGGGGGTGGGGTGTGGGGTGTAGATCTCGGTGGTGACATGGATACTGGGGGGTGGGGTGTAGATCCCAGTGGTGACATGGATACTGGGGGTTGGGGTGTAGATCTCGGTGGTGACATGGATACTGGGGGGTGGGGTGTAGATCTCGGTGGTGACATGGATACTGGGGGGTGGGGTGTAGATCTCGGTGGTGACATGGAGTATTATGGGATACACGTCATTGCGCCGTTTCTCTAGTGCGCTGATTCCATTTATTTTCGTCTTCTAGGCTCACAGCCATCGCAAGCGGAAACATCACATGCCCCTCCCCCTAAGGATCCCCGACTCCTTCCTCCAATCACAGGGGACCGGGAAGATCCCCCGGGAGACTCTGGAGCTGTTTGCTGTGCTGTGTATAGAGACCAGTCACTACGTGTCTTTCGTGAAGTACGGGGTGGAGAAGGGAAGCTGGATGTTCTTCGATAGTATGGCCGACCGGTATGGTAAGAAAACCACTGAGGGGGGACATTTCACTTACAGGGGGGTCTGAAGGTGGGCGGGGTCTCCACACGGGGGTCTGAAGGTGGGCGGGGTCAGGGGGTTTGAAGGTGGGCGGGGTCTCCACACGGGGTCTGAAGGTGGGCGGGGTCTCCACACGGGGGTCTGAAGGTGGGCGGGGTCTCCACACGGGGGTCTGAAGGTGGGCGGGGTCTCCACACGGGGGTCTGAAGGTGGGCGGGGTCTCCACACGGGGGTCCCACCCCTCTATACCTGCTGTGGCTTGTGGAGTTTTCTTGAGTTTCTTGCTTGGGCAACGGGCCGAGGGCAGGGCTGGCGCGAGGATTTTTCACGCCCTAGGCGAAAGCTAATTTTGCCGCCCCCTCTTGGCTTCACCCGACTCCACCCCCTTTGCCCTGCCCTTGTATACCCCCACCTTTTTAATGAAGTGCCCATCAATGCAGCCTCACCAGCGCCCATCAATGCAGCCTCACCAGCGCCCATCAATGCAGCCTCACCAGCGCCCATCAATGCAGCCTCACCAGTGCCCATCAATGCAGCCTACCAGCGCCCATTAACCACTTAAAGCGGAGGTTCGCCCTCAAAATTAACTTTTTTGCTAACCTATCTCTAGCCTTAATAAAGGCTTGTAGCGTTGTCAGTTGTCTTCAGCCACACTTCCGGGTTTTCTTCCTTGCAGGGAGTGGGCGTGTCGCTCCTTTACCCCGACGGGGAGCTCTGCATAGATGATTGACGTGCGCGTCATCGCCTTCCGAAAACATCCGACGGGGACTCGGCTCTTTACGGCACTATATGGCGCCTGCGCTTGCCGTGTAGAGCCGACTGCGCAGGCGCCGTAAAGTGCAGAGTCCCCCTCGGATATTTTCAGAAGGCGATGACGCGCACATCAATCATCTATGCAGAGCTTAGGAACGCCTACTCCCCGGGGGAGCGAGAACCCGGAAGCCGGGTGAAAACGACGGAAAAAGTACAGACTGAAAAAAATAAAAATAAAAATCCAGCATACTGTTGATGTCAGCAGTATGCTGGATACAACAGTCTATAGATATTTTAGGGTGAACCCCCGCTTTAAGCCCCGGACCAAAATGCAGCTAAAGGCCCAGGCCACTTTTTGCGATTCGGCACTGCGTCGCTTTAACTGACAATTGCGCGGTCGTGCGACGTGGCTCCCAAACAAAATTGGCGTCCTTTTTTTCCCCACAAATAACGCTTTCTTTTGGTGGTATTTCATCATCTTTGCGGTTTTTATTTTTTTTGCGCTATAAACAAAAAAAAAGCAATTTTAACGCCAGTGTCATTTACACAGTAGTCATTTTTGATCGCTGTATAAATGACAAAGGTCCCAAAATGGCGTCAAAAGTGTCCGCCGTAATGTCGAAGTCCCGATAAAAAACGCTGATTGCCGCCATTACTTGTAAAAAAAAAAAATTGTAATAAAAATGCCATAAAATGATCTCCTATTTTGTAGACGCTATAACTTTTGCGCAAACCAATCAATATACGCTTATTGCGTTTTTTTTTTTTTTTACCAAAAATACGTATCGGCCTAAACTGAGGAAAAAACGTTTTTCATATATTTTTTGGGGGATATTTATTGTAGCAAGAATTAAAAAATATTGGGCCAGATTCAGAAAGGCTTAAGTTTAGGCGGGCGTAGCGCAGCTCATATAAGCTACGCCGCCGTAACTTAGAGAGGCGAGTACCGTATTCACAAAGAACTTGCGCCCTAAGTTACGGCGGCGTAGCGTAAATGGGCCGGCGTAAGCCCGCGTAATTCAAAGTAGGCTGGTAGGGGCGTGTTGTATGGAAATGAATCGTGACCCCACGTAAATGACGCGCCTAACCAACGGCGCATGCGCAGTATCACGTCGCATTTTCTCCCTAAGTTACGCCGGCTCAATGCTTAGTCGTCGTGAACGTAACCTACGCCCATCCCCATTCACGGACGACTTACGCAAACGACGTAAAATACGACGCTGTTCCGACGTTTCCAACGTCCATACCTTAACATGACTTACCCCTGCTTTATGAGGGGTAAAGTTACGCCGGACCGACGCCTTACGTAAACGGCATAGCTAAATCCGACGGGCGCAAGTACGTTTCTGAATCGGCGTATCTACCTCATTTGCATATTGAACGTGGAAATATACACTAGCGGCCAGCGGAAATATGCACCTAAGATACGACGGCGTAGGAGACTTACGTCAGTCGTATCATGGCCGGATTCAAGCGCAACTGATTCTAAGAATCAGTCGCATAGATACGACGGCGCTCATTCGGACATACGACGGCGTACATGGAGAGATACGCCGTCGTATGTCCTTTCTGTTTTTGTTTTTGTTTATAGCGCAAAAAAAAAAAAATTGCAGAGGTGATCAAATACCACCAAAAGAACGCTCTATTTGTGGGGAAAAAAGGACGTTGATTTTGTTTGGGAGCCACGTCGCACGACCGCGCAATTGTCAGTTAAAGCGACGCGGCGCCGAATCGCCAAAAAAGTGCTCTGGTCTTTGGGCAGCCAAATGGTCCGGGGGGCTGAGGTGGTTAAACAGCAGAGTCGTATCCTTCCGCCCCTTGAGTGCTCGCGGTTTAGTTTGGGCTAGATTCAGGTATCTGCGCCTGATATTACGGCGGCGCAGCGTATCGTATTTACGCTACGCCGCCGCAACTTACAGGAGCAAGTGCAGTATTCACAAAGCACTTGCTCCGTAAGTTGCGGCGGCGTAGCGTAAATGGGGCCGGCTTAAGCGCGCTTAATTCAAATGTGTAAGGGGGGGCGTGTTTTATGTTAATGTGTGTTGACCTGACGTGATTGGCGTTTTGTACGAACGGCGCATGCGCCGTCCGTGTTTATATCCCAGTGTGCATTGCTCCAAATGACGTCGCAAGGACGTCATTGGTTTCGACTTGAACGTAAATTACGTCCAGCCCTATTCGCGAACGACTTACCCAAACGACGTAAAAAATCCAAAAATCGAAGCGGGAACGACGTCCATACTTAACATTGAGTGCGCCTCATAGAAGCCGGACGCCGAAAAAGCCTTACGCAAACGACGTAAAAAATTCAAAAATCGAAGCGGGAACGACGTAAAAAACGAACGCCGGGCGCACGTACGTTTGTGAATCGACGTAACTAGGTAATTTGCATATTCTACGCCGAAAACAGCGGAAGCGCCACCTAGCGGGCCAGCGTGAGAATGCACCCTAAGATACGACAGCGTAAGAGAATTACGCCAGTCGGATCTTAGGCTGATGTCGGCGTATCTTGCTTTCTGAATACAGAAAGAAGATACGCCGGCGCAGCTTTGAATTTACGCGGCGTATCTATGGCTACGCCGGCGTAATTCTTTGCTGAATCTAGCCCTTGGTGTTTTATTTGCACTTTTTGGAGCAAGGCCGCCCAATCACACGGCTTTCTCACGCGTTTGATCGGCCCGATTAACCTTCCGCCATGTTGTCCTTTTTTTTGCAGGTAGCGAAAATGGCTACAACATCCCCCGAGTCAGCCTCTGCCCCGAGGTGGCCACTTACCTGGCTTCTCCGCTGAAAGACCTCGTCAACCAAAACCCCCGCGAGATGAAAGGCGTGGCCAAACGCCTCTTCTGCGACGCCTACATGTACATGTACCAGTCCAAGAGGATGGCGCTCTACAAGTGAGACAAAGTGACGCCGTCGCCGCCCGCTCGCCGTTACTTCTCAGGATCTTCTGGGAAAGTTGGAGGACTTCTAAGTGCGATGAAAACGGCGTTCTCCGCCAAGCGTTTGTTAATCTGGGGAAAAAAAATCGAATGGATAGAAAATTGCTGCTTCTACCAAAATAAGACTCGAGCCTCGTACACGCGGTCGCATTTTCATCGGACAAAGCGTAGGATTTTTTGACGACTCCGAAGGGCGTTTGGCCGCGAACTTGTATCGCATACCAAACGGTCAAAGAATTGTCGGCCAACAGAGGCAAAACGACGTGTTTTTTCAGCTCTCTAGCGCCGCCCTTTGGGCAAATTGTTGTGTTTTATGGTTAGTACTTTTGAACATAAGTTAGGGCGGCCTGAGAGGCAATTGACCCCCCTGCCCCCCGGCCCAGCCCTCCCCTTGCACCTCCCCCAGGACCGTCTCGGAGGTTCTGAATGGATACATTGTTGCTCTTTATGATGATATTGTTCTACATTTAAAGAGAAACGAGTGTCTTGTCTGTGAATACAGATATGTGATGTTTGAAAATGTATCTTTCTATAAATGAAATGCTGTTCCATATTTATTTATTTTTGGATTTAATTTTTGTAGAATCTCAATCTAGTGCCTGAATGTGGTCAGCTGCCCCGCATATCCTGAGGTCAAATCATCGCGCCATGGGGGAGGTTTACTAAAACGGGTGTACGGTGCATGGTAGCCAATCGGTTTCTATGCAGGCGTGGCACCAGATTTTGCATGTTCCAGTTTTAGTAAATCTCCCGCCCCACAGTGTCTGTTTCCTGCAGCCAGACTTGGAAGCATAGGGGGTGTGCTGGTGTGCCTGGGCACAGCCTAATCACCCCTGTGCGGTGCCAATTCTCCCTGGCGTCCCCCGTCTCCACCCTGCAGTGCTGCCAGCTTCCTTCGTCTTCTCCTGGGGATGTTTCAGAATGAATGAACATAGTGAGTGATTTGTACTGATTGCTCCTGTGTTCGTTCATTAACTGGAGCATAGTAAACTTATGTTTACTATGCTTTCGTTTTGTGAATGAATAGGAAGCAGCTCAGCAAAGAGCACTTCCCATTCATTCACTGGCCGGTGCAGCTGAGGCTGCAGAGAAAGGGACTGGGGAAGCTCTGTTCTCAATCCCTTTCTCCAGGGGTTTCCAAACTACGGCCCTGCAGTTGTTCAGGAACTACAATACCCATCATGTCTGTGAATGTCAGCTCATGGGATGTGTAGTTCTGGAGGACCGTAGTTTGGAGATCCCTGGTTTAGACCTCGGGCGCTCAACCTGTGGCCCTCATGCTGTTGCAGAACTAGAAGTCCCATGAGACATTGCAAGGCTAACCCGGCACAAGCATGACTCCAAAAAGTCAGAGGCATGATGGGAGGGCCACAGGTTGAGCACCCGTGGTTTAGACCAGGGGGTGTGCAACCTCGGCCCTCCAGCTGTGAGGAAACTACAAATCCCATCATGCCTCTGCCTTTTGGAGTCATGCTTGTGCCGGGTTAGCCTTGCAATGTCTCATGGGACTTGTAGTTTCGCAAACAGCTGGAGGGCCACAGGTTGAGCGCCCGTGGTTTAGACCTGGGGTGGGCAACCTCGGCCCTCCAGCTGTGATGAAACTACAAATCCCATCATGCCTCGGCCTCTAGGAGTCATGGCTGTGATTGTCAGGGTCTTGCAATGTCTCATGGGACTTGTAGTTTCACCACAGCTGGAGGGCCCTGGTTTAGCTCATTGATATTTCACCAAAGCCCCCCCCCCCCCCCCCCCCATGAGGCTCCTAAAGAAATTGTAAAAAAATAAAAAATAATAGTAAAACAATGAAAACTACGGACACCAATTTCTGCTCTACTGACGCCTTCCACTGGTCTTCTGATGTTTGTGCTCTGGGCCAGTGCCAGGACAAGGTCCTCTAGAACCCAGGGCGAACATGCCACACGGTGCCCCCCACCCCCCCCACCAAGATGCATGAGCATTATGTGGCAGAACCCCCCCCCCCCCCCAAAACAAAAATCTGAGCACTAATCTGCATGATTACACCCCACAGCATAAATCCCCCCTCCCCCCCAGTATAATTCTGACCCCATGCTGAAATCCCCCACCCAGAACAAATATTTGCCCCCCCCCTCCTCTTAGAACAAATCTCTTACCACTAAACTTTCCCCTCCAAGTACACATCCTCTCCCCCTACTCCAAATCCCAGCACCACTCCTAGCACAAATGCCCCCCAAATCATCCGTATTAGCACAAACCCCCCCCCCCCCCAAAAAAAAATTCCCCCCTCCTAGCACAATTCCCCCCACACACACATTACCAGTTCTAGCACAAAAAAATCGAAATCGCCACTCCTAGTAGCCCCCCTCCCCCCCCCCCCGAAGATTTCCACTCCTAAAGCAATTTTTGCCACCTCCCCAATTCCCCTTCCATTACAAATCCCCTCCAATCTCCTCACGGCGCCCTCCCACCTCTCACATGATACCACGGTGCCCAGGGCTGCATACCCTAATGCAGGGGTCTCAAACTGAGACTACAAGTCCCGTCATGCTTGTAACTGTCAGCCTTGCAGTGCCTCATGGGACTTGTAGTTTTGCAACAGCTGGAGGGCCTCCAGTTTGAGACCCCTGCCCTAATGCAATAGGCTGCACACCCACACACACACACCAATGCTTGGAAGACTGGCACTGGGTTCTGGGGATGGTAAAGCACAATCGGTGTGCAAAACTACTGAGCAGGAAGCAGACACTGCCTATGTAATAACCCAATACAGCTGCTCCATATATAATCAGAAACGATACATTAGAACCAAGTTTTGTATACATTGATAAGGTTATTTTTCATTAAGCTGATTACATGTACAGTATATCTATTGAAAAAAAAAAAAAAAGACTTGTGTTTCCCTTTAATTTCTCAGGGTAATGATGTTCAATAAATAATAAAAAAAAGAAAACAAGGAAAGGAGTTTTTTTATGTTTTTTTATTAAGAGTAATTTTCGTCACAATTCTTCCAGTTAAATATCCAGCAAATGCCAACACCGGGCTCTTTTCTTCCATAAATACATTGTTTGCGACCACAGCCATTCAACATGGCGACTCTTTGCCCCCCCTACCTGGCAATAAGGCACTCCAGTGTATAACTCGTGGCATCCTACAGTCCACATCTGAGGTCTATAAGGCACTCCCAGGGTGAAGCCACCCAGTCCCAAGCCAACACCCACCTCCCAGGTTACCGAGAGACCATGAGATGGTGCGTTGGGACTAGTAGTTCTTCAAGAACTGCAGTCTGCCCAAACCTGACCGATGAGATGTTTCACGTTTCTGAGTCCGCTAGAGCATTCCCTTCGTTTGGGGTCCCCAACCTTTATCACTAGACACAAAATATCTGGTGGTGATCTCACCGATGCAAGGCTCGGTATTTGTCAGCTGACGTTATCAGAATTAAAAGGACTTTGCGCTGAAAGCTAAAAATTCTGCCAGACTCGTGCCCTTTATCAAGTTCTCCAACAAAAGTAAAATACCTTAAATGCACATGAACCCAACTTCCCAACACACAGACACTACTAAGGCCTTGTACACACGATAGGATAGCCAGAGGACAACGGTCTGAAGGGCCGTTAGCCTCATAGGTTAAACTAGGACGACTGATGGTCCGTCATGCCTACACACCATCAGTTAAAAAAAACTGTCGTGTCAGAACGCGGTGACGTAAAACACAACGACGTGCTGAAAAAAACGAAGTTCAATGCTTCCAAGCATGCTTCGACTTGATTGTGAGCATGCGCGGGTTTTTAACCAATGGTTTTCCATACTAACGATCGGTTTTGACCTATTGGTTACCAGTCCATAGGTTCAATCTTAAAGCAAGTTCTCATTTTTTTATCCTAAGGTTAAATAACCTATGGGGCCCACACACGATCGGTTTGGACTGATGAAAACGGTCCTTCAGACCGTTGTCCTCTGGCTATCCTACCGTGTGTACGAGGCCTAAGCCTATCTCACTGGGTCACCTGTCCTGCAAGTCAGGTGCCAAGGCTAAGCAAAGGCTTGTTCAATGTCTCAAACCGCTTTATTGACCCAAATAAACATAAAGCCCCACCTGGAACCGTCCTCCAATACATTTCACCCAAGGAGGATTAAGCTCAGTAAAATGCATTGGTCAGAGGAGGTCATAGTAACGTTATTGACCTCGGCAAATACACATAAAGCCCTGCTGCGGCTTCATGTGTATTTGCCGAAGTCAATAAAGTTACTCATGCCAGCCGCCAAATTGGCATTATTTGGTCAGCTTAAGACCAGGCGTTGTTTACATTGTCCAACACTGTGGCATCTTATGAAATAGCTCAGATCCACCAAGTCCAAACAATATTGCCCACCTTTGGTGATGAGCTAGCTGCTCTTCACCACACTCTCCTGCCAACCCTTTCACTTGTTGGAGCCCGGATACATACCCTGAATTTCTGGTCTTGTGACTCCAATCCTTCAATGTCTAAGTGATAAGTCCAGTGCCGTCACATTGAGGCAGGAAAGGCCCTCGGGCCTTGGGTAAGCTCCAACCAGACCAAGAACTTACACACCGCTTATTCCTCATGGCTCTGGCTTGTTAAAGCAGAGGTTCACCCAAAAAACAAGTATATAACATTTTATTCCTCAAACATGTACAGTATGCCGTTTTTTTGTTTGGAGGGGGGTGTACATACGGTATTATCCTCCCGGCTTCCAGGTACTCACTCCCGCGGGACTGGGCGTTTCTGTGCAGTGCCGCAGTGTCATCTGGGACTTCGCCCATATGATTGACGTGCCTGAGAAAAACTCCCCCCGGCGGATAAGGCGTGTCACGACTTTCCAAAAATAGCCGAACTGCGAGTCGGCTCGGCTCTATACGGCGCCTGCGCACCGACTAGGAGCCGTGTAGAGCTGACTGCACAGGAGCCGTGTAGAGCCGACTCGCAGTTCGGCTACTTTCGGAAAGTCGTGACGCGCCTTATCCGCCGGAGTTCTTCTCAGGCACGTCAATCATATGGGTGAAGTCCCAGATGACATTGCGGCACTGCACAGGAACGCCCAGTCCCGCGGGAGCGAGTACCCGGAAGCCGGGAGGAAAATACCGATAATACCGTATGTACACCCCCAAAAAAACAACCGGCATACTGTACATGTTTGAGGTATACTGAATGTAATGTTATAGAATTGTTTTTTGGGTGAACCTCCGCTTTAATGGAGTAGTGGTGGAGTGTGTGGGAGGCAAGTACTAGTAGCAGTTGGGGCATGCCATCAATTAGTTACTTACAGGGCCGGGGACAACAGGTGGGCAGGAGGGAAAGCTGCCCTGGGCACAGACGAGCAAGGGAGCAAAGAATAGGCACAGAGTGGTACACTCATTCTAAGGCATGTGTTACCAGTTGGGAAGAGAGGTACAATTCTGGATCCTTGCCCTGGGCACTGGACGACCCTGTCCTTGTACTGGTTACTTGCCCTCATTGGGTACAAGTTTGCTTTAATAGTTCCTTAATTAAAAATGAGAGGTCTACTTATTAGGTAGTTCCTCAATACCCTGAATAAAAACACAATGTAAAAAATACCAACCTCACATCGGACTTTCTGTGTGCACGCATGTCCTTGCGATATTTTGGCTCCTCCGCTTTCCTAGAACCAAGGAAGAAGACCCAACACATCACCCTAACCTTGGTGAGCACACAAGAAGCGGAGGTGTAGGGCGAGTAATTTTGGTAAATACGTTGAACTTACATGAAAATGCAAGGTTTGCCTTAGGTTGGATATGTCCGTATTCTAAATGACTGGGCCAAGTCGTGCAATATTCTACAGGATGCCACAATCTTAGATCGGCCTTGGAAAGACCATTCGGTGGGAAGGTGAATACACATGCATGATGAGGTCTGTGCTAATGCTGGGGAACTGGATTGTTTTTTGTTTTTCGAAAGCCCATGGCGTGTGAAACACACTCAAAAACTTCACCCGGTTCCCAAGAAAATGTGCACAACATAAAGAGGTGACACAAAAACGTACAAGGGGTGTGCACAAGACCTCTAAAATCAGAGAGCTTTGCCCTGGATCCCCCGGGGCGGTAGGCTCCAGACGGAGGACTGGCGTACTTTACACTTGGTCCATCTGGCCGAAACCAGATGGACCCCTTTCTCTGGAGGGTCTGCCGAAACAGACCCACTCAAGTACTAGGTGGGGCTCCCCTGAAGGTAAACCCCATGAGAGAGGGGGAACCAAGTCAGAAAGCCATGCCCACCCCCTCCCAAGACTTTCAGGGCAGGCCCGAGGACCTACAGCCTGGGGAACTGGATTGTGCGGTGGAGCACCGGGGTCTTTGCAATCGGAAAAAAAAATTGGTGTCAAGACATTGGGGTAGATTCACGTAGCTTTTACGGCGGCGTATCTCCAGACACGCCGCCGTAATTTGAAATCCGCGCCCACGTATCGTTATGCCGATTCTGAAAGGCAGCGTAGAATTGTGTGCAATATTACGTTGGCCGCTAGGGGCGCTTCTGTTGTTTTCTGCGTAGAATATGCAAATTACCTAGATACGCCGATTCACAAACCTACGTGCGCCCGGCCGTAGTTTTTTACGTCGTTTGCGTAAAGGCTTTTTCTGCGTAAGGTTGCTCCTGCTATTAGGAGGCGCAGCCAATGTTAAGTATGGACGTCGTTCCCGCTTCGAAATTTGAATTATTTACGTTGTTTGCGTAAGTCGTACGTAAATAGGGCTGGACGTAATTTACGTTCACGTCAAAACCAATACGTCGTTGCGCCGTACTTGGAAGCAATGCACATTGGGATATGTACACGGACGGCACATGCGCCGTCCATAAAAAACGTCAATCACGTCAGGTCATCATACATTTACATAAAACACGCCCCCCTTCCACATTTGAATTACGCGCGCTTACCCCGGCCCCATTTACGCTACGCCGCCGCAACTTACGGAGCAAGTGCTTTGTGAATACTGCACTTGCTCCTGTAAGTTACGGCGGCGTAGCGTAAATACGATACGCTGCGCCGCCTTAAGAAGAAGCGCACGTACCTGAATCTACCCCATTGTCTACCTGTGAATCGCAAAATATGAGATCAACTCATTGCTACTACCCATAATCCCCTACCAGAGGAGGAGCTAACTTGCACATCCGTTGATGGCTCGGAGACCATTTTTGAACAGATTTCTGGAACTCTGAGGGAAAAAAACTCACTAGGGGCCTGGAAAACGCTGGAGGCGGCAACAACTGGTAGACCATCAACATCAAATAAAAAAAAGCTGAAAAGTGGAAAATTGTATCAAATACCGCAATTTGCCTTTCCTGGCACCAATCTATGGCAGCCCCGCCTACTTCCACCCAAATGACCAGTGACAGTACTTTCGGTGGCTGCAGCCCAGCCATATAGTGAGCCCTTGAAATTAACTTTAGGAATGAGCTGTTGTCTGGGCATTAACTCTTTATAGCTTTGCACTGGTCTTGTAGGTGGAAGTAGGCAGGACTACGACCACGTGTATGCTGCCATGTTGGCACCACAGAAGGAAGTTTTCATAAATAGGTAATAAAACTGATTTCCTGCTGTTGTAGCTTTTAAAGTGGAAGTAAACCCTCCTATCGTTTTCAGCCAAGGAAGCGGCCATCTTGACCTCTGAAACTGCCATGATGCTGTACATGTGACCTGTTATGAAACCAGCCATTGGATGGTTTGGCAGTTTGGTTGAGAGCACAAACCAATGTTACAGCTACCATTTCCGGCATGCCGGGAATGTTAACTGTTTTTGTAACTATCAAATTGAAGGGTTTACTTCCACTTTAAGTGGTTCCAGCAGTTTTTCACAAGGTGGTTGGAAGGTATATGACGGAAAGTGACCGTGTCCTGCCGTCTCCACCAGCTTCATCAATGATCACATCCTGCCGTCTCCACCACCTTCACCAAAATGCAGAAGAGTGACGGCAAGAAAAGACCAAGTGCCCCATTGAGTCTGGCTCTTTAAAAAAAAAAAAATGGGGTTTCTTTTTAACCTTTTGGTTAAGTATAGATCTCAGTTTATTCCAACCATGTTTAATATCACTTACTTTTGGTTGACTACCTACTTTTGGTTGACTACTTACTTTTGGTTGACTTCCTACTTTTGGTTGACTTCCTACTTTTGGTTGACTTCCTACTTTTGGTTGACTTCCTACTTTTGGTTGACTAACTAATCCCAACAGTGAGTGAATTTAAACAAGCTTGGGACATATCGCTGGAGAAATGCACTACACGACATACATGGACACCCCCCTCCAAATTACACATTTCCTGTCCCAGTGACACCCTATATTCCTCTCCATAGGAATAGAAGGATATGATGTATGTGGCCTCCAGTGTTAATTTCGTCAACTAACTTTTTTTTTTTTTTTTTTAAAGTCAGCAGCTACAAATATGGCAGCTGCTGACTTTTAAAAAATAGACACTTACCTGTCCAGCGCGCCCGCGACGTCAGCAGCCGAGGCTGAGCAATCGCTCGGTCCTCGGCTGCTTCCGCCGCCATCCTCGGTGAGGGAATCACTGCTTCACTGCCCGATTCCCTACTGCGCATGTGCGAGGATCGCGACGCGCCGTCACTGGTCCCCGCTTTCTCCTGGGAACAGTGTTTCCCAGAAGACAGTGGGGGGAGTGACATCACAGGTTGGATTCCTCCGCGGGGATCAGACCCGGAACTGGTGCAAATATCTGTCTTAGACAGGTATCTGCACCCCCCTCCCCCCTGAAAGGTGCCATATGTGTCACCGGAGGGGGGGAGGGATCCAATAAGCGAAGGTTCACTTTTTGTGTGAACCTCCGCTTTAATACCATTTTAGTCGAGTAAAATACGACTAATGCTTCGTACACAGGAATGCGATTTCTCTGAGTCCATGGATGGACACAGCACCCACCCCTCCTGAGGAAGGAGGGTTATTTCTGGAGGGACCGACCCCTGGGCGGGGCTGTTCAACTCAGATAATTAAATACATGTTACATTAACAAACATGTTTCTGCCTAGTCCTCTCCTGTAAACAGGGAACATAACCCACTTGTCAAGATTTAAGGAGCTGTGTCCGTCCATGGACGATAAGAGAAAATAGGATTTTTTTGTACTCACCGTAAAATCCTTTTCTCCGAGTCCATGGACGGACACAGCTCCTTAAATCTTGACAAGTGTAGTAGGGAACATAACCCACTTGTCAAGATTTAAGGAGCTGTGTCCGTCCATGGACGATGATAGAAAATAGGATTTTTTTGTACTCACCGTAAAATCCTTTTCTCCGAGTCCATGGACGGACACAGCTCCTTAAATCTTGACAAGTGTAGTAGGGAACATAACCCACTTGTCAAGATTTAAGGAGCTGTGTCCGTCCATGGACGATAAGAGAAACAGTGGGCCAGATTCAAGAAGCAATTGCGCCTGTGTAACCATAGGTTACACAGCGCAATTGCTTACTTGCTCCGGCGTAGCGAATGCTCCTGATTCAGGAACATCGCTACGCCGACTGCAGCCTAAAATCTGTGTGGCATAAGGCTCTTATGCCACGCAGATTTTAGGCTGCATTCTTGCGTTGGCCGCTAGGGGGCGCTCCCATTGTGATCTTTGTATAGTATGCAAATTGCATACTAACACCGATTCACAACGTTGCGCGAGCCCTGCGTACGCAAATTACGTAGTTTGCGTACGTCGGGTTTCGGGTAAGGTCCTAATAGCAGACGCAGCCAATGCTATAGGATACCCACGTTCCCGCGTCGCGATATTTAAAATCTACGTCGTTTGCCTAAGTGAATCGTGAATGGCGCTGGACGCCATTCACGTTCACTTTGAAGCAAATGACGTCCTTGCGACGTCATTTGCCGCAATGCACGTCGGGAAAGTTTCCCCGGCGGGATCATTTATATTGCACGCGCTTACGCCGGGCAATTTTGCCGGCGCGCCCTCGCAATTTACGGAGCTACTGCTCCGTGAATCGAGGGCAGCGCAAAATATTTGCGGGGGCACAGGGCAAAATCGTTGCCCTGTGCCTCCGCAAATAAAGCGCAAATGTACCTGAATCTGGGCCAGTGTTTTTTTTTTCAGCAGGAAAACGGCTGAAACTTGTGTTGCGTACACACGGTCACACTAATCTTGGCTGACATTCCAACCGTCAAGAACGCGGTGACGTACAAGACGTACGACGAGCCGAGATCAATGAAGTTCAATAGGCAGTTCGGCTCTTCTGCTTGATTCTGAGCATGCATGTTTTTTTTTCGCGTCGTAATTGCATACAGACTAACGCGACTCGCGATGGGAATTTTTCCTGTCACGAAAATTGAGATCCTGCTCACAATCTTTTTTTGGCCGGAATTCTGACAGAAAAAGCACATACACACGGTCAGAATTTGCGACAAAAAAGCTCACGTCGCACTTTTCCCTTCGGGAATCGCGTTGGTGTGTTCGAAGCACTAAAAAAAAATTGAGATAACTAAAATACGACTAAAACTAAATAGAAATTTGATGTCAATCGTCACACTGGTCTGTAGTGCATGTTCATACCTCAATACCATAAATAACATATTCGATTTTTCACTCCAGCACTATATAATGAGTTTTTAAAATTGTAGAGAAATGCTTAACCACTTAAGACCCGGACCTTTAGGCAGCTAAAGGACCCGGCCAGTTTTTGCGATTCGGCACTGCGCCGCTTTAACTGACAATTGCGCGGTCGTGCGACGTGGCTCCCAAACAAAATTGACGTCCTTTTTTCCCCACGAATAGAGCTTTCTTTTGGTGGTATTTGATCACCTCTGCGGTTTTTATTTTTTGCGCTATAAACAAAAATAGAGCGACCATTTTGAAAAAAAAAAATCAATATTTTTTACTTTTTGCTATAATAAATATCCCCCAAATATATATAAAACATTATTTTTTTCCTCAGTTTAGGCCGATACGTATTCTTCTACCTATTTTTGGTAAAATAAATCGCAATAAGCGTTTATCGATTGGTTTGCGCAAAATTTATAGCGTTTACAAAATAGGGGATAGTTTTATTGCATTTTTATAAAAAAAAAATTTTTTACTACTAATGGCGGCGATCAGCGATTTTTTTTTCGTGACTGCGACATTATGGCGGACACTTCGGACAATTTTGACACATTTTTGGGACCATTGTCATTTTCACAGCAAAAAATGCTATAAAAATGCACTGATTACTGTGAAAATGTCAATTGCAGTTTGGTAGTTAACCACTAGGGGGCGCTGAAGGGGTTAAGTGTGACCTCATCTGTGTTTCTAACTGTAGGGGGGCGGGGCTGGACGTGTGATGTCATTGATTGTGTTTCCCTATATCAGGGAACACACGATCGATGACGGCGCCACAGTGAAGAACGGGGAAGGTGTGTTTACACTCAGCTCTCCCCGTTCTTCAGCTCCGGGGACCGATCGCGAGACTCCAGCGGCGATCCGGTCCGCGGCTCCTGCGGTCACGGAGCCTCAGGCCGAGTCGCGGGAGCTGCCAAAATTAACACTGGTGGCTACCCCCACAAAATTGCAAATATTCTGCCCCAGTGACACCCTGAGTGGGCGTTCCTAGGCAGGCTGCATTTGCATATGCCCACATGTGATGCTGAGCCTCCAAAAATGAAAGACCTGAAATCCAATGAATGACAAAGGGTTAGATGACGCTGGACGTCCTCCAGCCAGGAAATGGGGCGGGGCTCTATCTGACTTGCTGCTGCTTCTAATACTCATTGTGAGAAGCTCACAGTGTGCAGTGAAACCAGAGTAAGCCATTTTAGTCCAGGAGGAGCCTGCGCAACTGTGCAAGACTTATAAACCCCCAGCCTTATGTATAAACCAATACCGTAAGGGGGAAACAAAAAAACAATCAGTAGTAGTATAGATGTAGATCTGCCACCCAGTGGAGGTGATAAGGAAAACATAATCAGCGGATATAATAATTATGCTTCAAAGCAAAATGCAAGAGCCTGGAGGAAGGCGGACCCTGGCCCAGATTCTCGTATCTGGGCGTAAAACTGTGCCTGCGTAACGTATCTGGTTTACGCTGCCGCAAGTTTTACAGGCAAGTGCTTTATTCACAAAGAACTTGCCTGTAAAGTTGCGGCGGCGTAGCGTGAATCCCCCGGCGCAAGCCCGCCTAATTCAAATTAGCCGGGTAGGGGGCGTGGAGCATTTAGATTAGGCGCGTTCCCGCGCCGAACGTACTGCGCATGCGCCGTCCTGGAAATATCCCAGGGTGCATTGCTCCAAATGACGTCGCAAGGACGTCATTGGTTTCGACTTGAACGTAAATGGCGTCCAGCCCCATTCACGGACGACTTACGCAAACGACGTAAATTTTTAAATTTCGACGCGGGAACGACGGCCATACTTAACATCGGTTGCCCCTCATATAGCAGGGGTAACTTTACGCGTCACAAATCTAACGTAAACGTCGTAACTTCACTGCGTCGGCCGCGCGTACGTTCGGGAATTCGCGTATTTTGCTAATTTGCATACTCGACTGGGAAAACAACGGAGGCGACACCTAGCGGCGAAAAAAAAAAATGCATTTAAGATCCGACAGCGTAAGAGACTTTCGCCTGTCGGATCTAATGGATATCTATGCGTAACTGATTCTAAGAATCAGGCGCATAGATACAACGGCCCAGATCAGGACATACGACGGCGTACATTGCGTTGCGCCGTCGTAAGCCCTTTGAGAATCTGGGCCCCTGTCTATACTCTCTCTGCTCACAGCACACAGAGTACAAGCAGGGTTCAGCCGGAACAAATATACTTAAATGACAAGTAGCAACAATATAGAGCAGTGGTGGAGAACCTCGGCACCCCAGATGTTTGGGAACTACATTTCCCATGATGCTCAGGCACTCTGCAGTGTAGCTGAGCATCATGGGAAATGTAGTTCCAAAACATCTGGGGTGCCGAGGTTCCCCATCACTGATATAGAACCTGAAGGAGGAACTCCGGGTGAACTCCAGTAGAAAATATGGCCTCGCTCTTTAGAGTGAAGCCGCCATATGTGAGGAACCAATGCTCGTCCTGGGCTGGAGTTCCCTTTAGTGGCTCGCATGGTTTATATTTGTGCTTGGGTTAAATGCAACTTAATTCCCCCCCCCCCCATCTATTTCTATTGGATTGAACCAACATGGCGCCAATTTGGTCCTCAGGATAGCGGCATTGACCATTCTCCACCGCCACCAGGGGGCATCACAGCTGACTGTTCTGATTTATCGCGTTTTTAAGTCCAAAAGCCTTCAATGAAACCTCCAGGCGTCATCCCCACCTGAACAATACAAACCACACAATCGGGGGTTTTCTATTGGATATCGGGAAGCCAACGCCAGCGGGTGACCTGGGGAGATCCCATGAGCCAGATAAAGTGCAGTTCTATGTAACAACTCTGTTCCTCCGATACAGCAAAATCGCCCGTCAGACCGATAAGTGCCTCATGAATAATTAAATATACCTTTACTCTACACTCTGTCCATATACATCCAGCTAAAGGGATTATTGTGCGGTGAATCTTCACCGCCGTTACCGAGAAAGAATGACGCAAACCGATGCCACAGGTAGGAAGTGGAGCCCTTGAAACCGACAACAATTTTTCAACAAATGAAATGGAAAGTCTATTCCGGTAGCACAAACGTGTCTACGTGCACGTGCGCGCGCCACCGCATACCGATCAATGCTTTGTATCGGATGTCTTGCATACATGGATCTGTAGCCCCCCACACATGCTGCAGATGGCGTATTGCGGCGGTTTTATCGTCCATCCCGCAAGGCAATCGTTTAAGAGAGAATATATTGCTGTCTTGCGTCGGTAGGCCGAGGCCATGAGAGGAAGTCGTTATATACACGTCTCTAAGGGAGACATCAGACAAGACCTCTCTTGTCATTGGCTATGTCTGTAGACAGTTCAGTGGAGTCTCCCGGGTTCAGCAAATAGTTCATGGGAATGGAGAAGAAGAGAGCAGGAATTCCACACGACGGATGCTCAGTTCCTCTTATTCATCAGCTGTCGGTCTCTCCTCTTCTTTTCCATGAGTCTGAGGGACAGAAAGATAAACAGAAATAATCACATCCAGTTTTGGTATGATAGAGTACCCAACTCAAATACACTCTACAGCCAATGGCTGGTGGACACCTGACCATCACACCTAGATATTGTTGGACATCCCATTCCAAGATCATGGGCATTAATATTGAGTTGTCTACCCCCCACCCCTTCATGGCTTGTTGGACATCCCATTCCAAGATCATGGGCATTAATATGGAGTTGTCTACCCCCCAACCCCTTCATGGCTTGTTGGACATCCCATTCCAAGATCATGGGCATTAATATGGAGTTGTCTACCCCCCAACCCCTTCATGGCTTGTTGGACATCCCATTCCAAGATCATGGGCATGAATATGGAGTTTTCTACCCCCCAACCCCTTCATAGCTTGTTGGATATCCCATTATAAGAAGATGACCAATGATATGGGAGTTGGGGTGTTCATCAAGCCATGGAGGGGCAGGGAGGTAGACAACTCTTTAGTAATGGCCATGGGATGCCAACTTAATATTAATGGCCATGGTATCAGAATGGGATGTCCAACGAGCCAAAGAGGGGCCTGGTTGTAGACAACTCCATAGTAATGGCCATGGTCTTGAAATAGGATTTCCAACAAGCCATGGAGGGCTATGAGGTGCTATTTCAAGACCATGGCCATTACTATGGAGTGGTCTACACCCAGGCCCCTCTTTGGCTCGTTGGACATCCCATTCTGATACCATGACCATTAATATGAAGTTAGCATCCCATGGCCATTATTAAAGAGTGTTCTACCTCCCTGCCCCTTCATGGCTTGATGGACATCTCATTCGAAGACCAAGGCCATTATCATAGATTTAGTACCTCATTTCATTACTATAGAGTTGTCTACCTCCCCACCCCTTCATAGCTTGTTGGATATCCCATTATAAGAAGATGACTACTGATATGGGAGTTGGCACCCCATGGGGTTGTCTACCTCTCCGCTCTCCCATTTCAAAGCTCATGGCCATTAACATGGAGTTGGCACCCTATGGCCATTACTATGGAGATGTCTATACCTGGGTCCCTCTGTGGCTTGTTGTACATTCCATTCCAAGATGATGACCACTCATATGGAGTTGGCACCCCATGGCCATTACTATGGGGTTATCTACCTCCCGCCCTCCCATTTCATGGCCCATGGCCATTAATATAGAGTTGGCACCCCATGGCCATTACTATGAAGTTGTCTATACCCAGGCCCCTCTATGGCTTGTTGGACATTCCATTTCAAGACCATGGGCATCAATATTGAGTTAGCACCGTATGGTCAGAACTATGGAGTGGTCTACACCTGAGCCCCTCTATGGTTTGCTGGACATCCCATTCTGAAAACATGGCCATTAGTATGAAGTTGACACCCCATGGGCATTAATATGGAGTTGTCTACCCCCCACCCCTTCATGGCTTGTTGGATATTCTATTCCAAAACCATTGATATGGAGTTGGCACCACATAGCCATTACTATGGAGTGGTCTACCCTCCCAGCCCTCCCTTGATGGCTTGTTGGGCATACCATTCCAAGACAATGACCACTGATATGGAGTTGGCACCCCATGGCCATTACTATGGGGTTGTCTACCCCTCTGCCCTACATGGCTTGTTGGACATCCCATTTCAAGACCATGGTCATTACTTTGGAGTTGTCTACACCCAGGCCCCTCTTTGGCTTGTTGAAAAAGAGAAAGGGTTGGGACTTTAAATGAGATGCGTGTTGATGCAAACAGTATGTATAAATAAATAAGCAAAGTTGTATAGCGTAATAACCAGTTCCATGTTTATCAGCAGGGATGGAGATGCAATTTTGATGCTTATACATTTACCCTTATGCGTTTTTTCCAGTGCTCTTTATTGCTATACCAATTCTAGATGGAGGCTGACTGGTGACACACACCCCTAGTCACCTGCTCTCCATCTACTCATTAGCACTTGTATGCCTCCACTGAGGAAACTACAAAAGTTTAGTTAGGACCACAGGAACGCAGAGAGCCTTGTAAGCGGCCTGTGGCTTATCCATATATTTGCAAATGTGTGCAACCAATCCTCTGCTTTTAACATACTAAGTTAGACAGTTGAATTCGGCCTGCAGTTTGGTTGGTAAGTTCGAGCCTGGTTATTACGCTATACAACTTTACTTATTTATTTATACATACTGTTTGCATCAACACGCATTTCATTTAAAGTCCCAACCCTTTCTCTCCTTCTCTTTTTCAATTTTTAGGGATGGAGGCATGTGTCATCCACATGCCTCATTCAAAGTCCCAAACCCAGTTCCCTCTTTGGCTTGTTGGACATCCCATTTTGATACCTTGGCCATTAATATGAAGTTGGCATCCCATGGCCATTGCTATAGAGTTGTCCACCTCCCTGCCCCTCCATGGCTTGATGGACACCTCGTTCCAAGACCAACGCCATTATTATGGAGTTAGTACCTCATTTTTAATTACTATAGAGTTGTCTACCTCCCTGCCCCTTAATGGCTTGTTGGACATCCCATTCCAAGACCACGGCCATTAATATGGATTTGGCACCCCTTGGCTATTAATATGTAGTTTTCTATTCCCTGCCCCTCCATGGCCATTACTGTGGAGTCCCCCCCCCCCCTTTGTAGCTATATTATCCTTCAATCTTCTGGGAAGGCTTTTGGAGGGTATCTGTAGGAATTTGCACCCATTTGTGGGGTCAGGTACTGATAATGGTTAAGAAGAACTGGCTTACAAGCAGTGTTCCAATTGAATTAAAAGGTGTTCAATAGGGTTGAGGTCAGAGCTCTGTGCTGGACATTTGAGTTCCTCCACACCAAACTGGTCACATCATGTCTTTATGGAGATGACTTTGTACACAGGGGACAGTCATGCTGGAACAGAAAAGGGTCTTTACCAAACTTTTCCCACCAGATTGGAGGAGCACAAATGTCTACAATGTCTTTGTATGATGGAGTATTACCAGGACCCCTTCACTGGAGACTACTGAACTCCATCATTTGAAGGACCACATAGTTTTGGCCATATAGTGCAGAACGAAAAGAATTGGAACCAGCTTCCATACCTGTGGAACACAGCTACTAAGTTGGTTTAGAATAGGTTCTAGGGGCCAGATTCACGTACAGCGGGCGCAGCGTAACGTAACCGGTTTACGTAACACCGCCGCAATTTTTCCAAGTTAGTGCCCAACCCACAAAGCACTTACCTGGAAATTTGCGGCGGTGTTTCGTAAACAGGTCCGGCGCAAGGCGGCCCAATTCAAATGGGGCGGGTACCATTTAAATTAGGCGCGCTCCCGCGCCGGACGTACTGCGCATGCTCCCGTCGCAAATTTCCCGACGTGCTTTGCGCGGAAATTACGACGCGCCGACGTCTTGTGAATCGCGACGTGAAAAAAGATTTACACCGGGAAAAATAAAAGATTTAAAAAAAATTCAAAAGCGATGCGGGAAAGACTGGCATACTTTAACATGGTGGAGTACTTTTACACCATGTTAAAGGTGCCCTATCTTTGCGACGAAAATCTAACACTCGCGACGACGTAACGGCGGGAAAAATCTTTGTGGATCGCCGTAACTTCTAATTTGCATACCCGACGCTGGTTTACGACGCAAACTCCCCCCAGCGGCGGGCGCGGTACTGCATCCTAAGATCCGACAGTGTAAGTCCATTACACCTGTCGGATCTTCTGCCTATCTATGCGTAACTGATTCTATGAATCAGTCGCATAGTTAGAAACAGAGATACGACGGCGTATCAGGAGATACGCCGTCGTACCTCTTTTGTGAATCTGGCCCTAGGAGCCTGTACAACTGTGCAGGATGAAGGGAAGGCTGGAGGTCAGATTTAAACTCACTTTCTGTTGCGCACTTCGGTAAGCTCGAGTAGTCTCTCCTGGGCCGCTCGGAGCTCATCCAGCCGCTGCTGGTAGCGGGAGTCGCAGTTATTGGCACGCTCATAGCTGGAAACCTGGTTTGAAAGTTCACTGGCTCGGTCACGCAGCTGCTGGATAGACGTGTATAGATTCTCGTCATCTTCCTCCTGTGTATGGAAGACAGCAGGCCATCATTAGCGGACACCACTGGAAGGAAGGTGCAGATTAAAGGGTATCTAAAGTCAAAACTTGGCTGGGGCGTTACAGAGCGAGGACTGGGAGCTGTGTGTGTAAACACACAGCTCCCGGTCCTGTCAGGGAGAGAAATGCTGATCTTCTGTTCAAACAATGTATGAACAGAAGATCAGTCATTTCCCCTAGTGAGGCCACCCCCCCTACAGTTAGAACACACCCAGGAAACATACTTAACCCCTTCCCCGCCCCCTAGTGTTAACCCCTTCTCTGCCAGTGGCATTTTTATAGTAATCCAATGCATTTTTTATAGCACTGATCGCTATAAAAATGCCAATGGTCCCAAAAATGTGTCAAAAGTGTCCGAAGTGGCCGCCATAATGTCGCAGTACCGAAAAAAAAAAAAATCGCTGATCGCCACTATTACTAGTAAAAAAAAATATTAATAAAAATGCCATAAAAATACCCCCTATTTTGTAAACGCTATAAATTTTGCGCAAATCAACCGATAAACGCTTATTGCGATTTTTTGTAAATATGTAGAAGAATACGTATCGGCCTAAATTGAGGGAATTTTTTTTTTTTTTATATATATTTTTGGGGGATATTTGTGTGGGCACAGACAGAAAGACAAACCTCAAATCAGTGCCCTGATTATCAGTGTACATGTCCCCTATCAGAGTATAGCCAGTTATTGGCTTTTCTTTCCTCAGACACTGACCGCGCTGAGGAAAGGATTAGCTGTGATTGGACACAGTTTATTATCACATGGTAAAGGGCCGCGGTTATTAGCCATTTACCTCGATCTGTGATCAGTTGTGTCCTCACACAGGTCCGGGACAACTGCGATCCGCATTCCAAAAGGGTCCTATGCATCTTTGGGTCCGGATCAGGTGCAAAGTCAGGCAAAAACTCGGACCTGATTCTCACCTGAACCATTGAACAGGGACGCAGCGGACCCCATGGTGGGACCCGCGGCCGCACCTACAGTACAGTGGGGGAAATTATTATTTGATCCCCTGCAGATTGTGTAAGTTTTGCCCACTTACAAGGAAATGAAGGGTCTATACATTTTATCATAGGTGTATTTTATATGATAGAAACAAAATATCAACCAAAAATCCAGAAAAAACACGCAATACAAATGTTATAAATGGAGGCCCGGATTCAGAAAGAATGGCGTAACTTTTGGCGGGCATATACGATACGCCGCCGTAACTTAGAGAGGCGAGTACCGTATTCAGAAAGAACTTGCGCCCTAAGTTACGGCGGCGTAGCGTAAATGGGCCGGCGTAAGCCCGCCTAATTCAAATTATCAAGGCAGTGGGCGTGTTGTATTACAATGAGCCGTGACCCCATGTAAATGAGGGGCCGAACGAACGGCGCATGCGCCGTCCGTGGACGTTTCCCAGTGCGCATGCTCAAAATCACGTCGGCTAGAATGCCTAAGATACGTCGAACACTGCCTACGACGTAAACGTAACTTACGCACAGCCCTATTCACATACGACTTACGTAAACTACGTAATTTTCGACGGTCGTTCTGACGTCCATACCTTAACATGACTTACCCCTGGCTTTATGAGGGGTAAAGTTACGCCAGTCGTACGCCTTACGTAAACAGCGTATATTAATACGCCGGGCGCAAGTACGTTCGTGAATCGGGGTATCTAGGTCATTTGCATATTTATAATGGGAACGCCAAATGCGTCCAGCGTAACTATGCGCCCACGATATGCCGGCGTAGGCAAGTTACGTTGGACGGCTGAAGCCATGTTTTTGGACATTTGAAATTACGGTGGCGTATCTGGAGATACGCCGACGTAAATGCTTTCTGAATCTGGCCCGGAGTTGCAGTTCAGTGAGTAAGATAAGTATTTGATCCCCGACCAACCAACAATAATTCTCCCCCCACAGACTGGCTCCAGGAGGGTCTCATGTGGTACACAGATCAGTCCTGTCAATGTAAGAAGGATCTCCTGACGATAACTCGTTATGTGTAGAAAAGACTCCTGTCCACAGAATCTCTTTCCTCCAATCACATCTCACCATCATGGGGAAGACCAAAGATCTGTCAGAGGACGTCGGGGAGAAGATCGGGGATCGGCACAAGGCTGGAAGGGGCTACAAGACCATCAGCAAGAAGCTTGGTGAGAAGGAGACCACTGTTGGAGAGATTATTTACAAATGGAAGAAATACAAAATAACCATCAATCTCCCTCAGTCTGGAGCTCCATGTGAGATTTCTCCTCATGGGGTGAGGATGGTCATGAGAAAAGTGAGGGATCCACCCAGGAGGAGCTTGTCAAGGATCTCAAGGCAGTTGGGACCACAGTCACCAAACACACCATTGGTGACACAATACACCGCCATGGACTGAAATCCTGCAGCCCCCGCAAGGTACCCTCCTGAGGAAGACACATGTACAGGACGTCTGAAGTCTCCCAGTGAACATCTGAATGATTCAGAGGAGGATCGGGAGAAAGTTCTGAGGTCAGATGAGACCAGAATTGAGCTCTTTGGCATTACCTTGACTCGCCGTGTTTGGAGGAAGAAAAATGGTGACTATGACCCCAAGAACTCCATCCCTACAGTCACAGGGAGGGGGAAACATGAGGATTTGGGGTGTTTCTCTGATAGATAAAGGTCCAGGCCGACTTTTCCGCATTGAGAGGCCAATGGACGGGGCCGTGTATTGTAAAATCTTGGATGAGAACCTTCTTCTCTCCAGAACACTGAAGTTGGGTCTTCCAGCTTGACAATGACCCAAAACATACCATCAAGGCAACAAAGGAGTGGTTTAAGAAAAAGCAAATTAAGATCATGGAGTGGCCTAGCCGGTCTCCAGACCTTAATCCTATAGAAAATGTATGGAGGGAGCTGAAACTTCGAGTTGCCAAGAAACCTTAAGGATTTAGAGAAGATCTGTAAAGAAGAGTGGAGACCAAAATCCCTCCCGAGATGTGTGGAGACCTGATCACCGACTACAAGAAACGTCTGACCTCTGTGCTTCCCATCAAGGAACCTCCAACTACTAAGGGGATCAAATACTAATTTTACTCACTGAACTGCAACTTCATTTATAACATTTGTATCATGTGATTTTTTTCTGGATTCTTTGTCTCTATCATATAAAATACACCTATGATAAAAATTATAGACCCTTCATTTCTATGTAAGTGGGTAAAACGTGTAAGTTTTACCCACTTACATAGAAATTAAGGGTCTATAAATTTTGTTATGGGTGTATTTTATCTGCAGGGGAGCAAATCATTATCGCCCCCCCCACTGGAAACGAAAATAATTTGTTCCGCATTGACTTCAATGGGATGCAATACCGCATCCGGCCAGAGGCGGGGGGGGGGGCACCGGAGAGCCTCGGAAACGACCCAAAAGGCCTAAGGACACTTCGGCTGACCTGAAAGACTTCCTACCGGAGATTTGCCGAGGTCAGCCGTGCTGTCCTTGGGCCGTTCCGTGCATTTCCGAACGGCGCCTATCACTGTGATCGGCGACGTTCGGCTCTGGCACCCCCCACCTCAGGCCAAAAGCGGTACTGCACACCTGAATCGTGCTAGTTTTGCGACAACACTCGCAAACTGAGTCACGATTTTTTTAAATACAGCGCTCCTATTGCGAAACACTCGTTAACCGCGTTACTCGCATTCCGAAGTTCCACTGTATATCATTTCACAGCTTCATTCATTCTGACAAAAAAAAAATGGTCATTGAAAAATGACAGGTCCACTTTACAGAAGAGCCCCCTATGGGTACACCCAGTGCGGTGGTTGTGATGGGGACCAGCCATGGAAGATCTCAGATACGTCACCTTAGCGTTGGCGATCTCAATGTGCACCAGCAGGGCCGCCAGCTCCAGCTCCTCGCTGTAACTATTCCGCAGGGGGACCGAGCGATAGCCTAGACACAGAAAATACGGGTCAGCAAAATCCTCTCTCTGGCACATTGGTACATGCAGGGGTGTATTTAGGTTTTGTGCTGCCCTAGGCCTGACTAAACTCGTGCAATTTAAATATGACCCACCCCTTCCTGTCAAGGCCACAACCCTTGCGGTTTGAGACCCACCCTGAAAGTGGGGACACTAGTTCTGATGGCCTGGGGGGGGGGCAATGGATTCCCTTAATTTGCATAGATTTCCTCTCACTTCCTGTTTGGCTATGGGACAGGAAGTGAAGGGAAATCTCTGCAATGGGGTGTAGTGCAAGCCGGGGGGGACACTGTCTGTGCTGCTCCCCTGCAAAGTGCTACCCTAGGCCTGGGCCTTGTTGGCCTAGGCCAGGATACAGCATTGGGTACATGGGCTCTGCAGATTAAAGAAGGACTCCACCCAAACATAGAACTGATTCCTACTATACAGAGCACCATGGGAAGATAATATAAAGATGGATTTCAGGTATATTATTGGATATGTATCAAAAGAGGGATCTGAAATAAGTTTAAAAACATAAAACCTTAAAAAATGTAATATCAATTACTCCAAATTATTTTCTACAAAGGATTCCCAGAGCACTATGGGTTACCTAAACTAAGGCCTAGTTCACACCTAGTACACTGAGCTGTGTTGGTGATCAATGATCTTTTACATTGTACTCTGATAAGTGAATCCAGAATTGAAGCGCTATACTCTTTGTAACGGAATGACCCGTGACAACCAGAGACTTTTGAAGGATGAGGGGTACTCCTGTGCCAGCGTCACTAATGACTCTTGGGTCTAGGGTCACCCTGTGCCCCTTTTAGGCATAGGGTGACTGGGAAATATTAATTATAAGTTACATGCTTTTGAGGTGTTAATTGGGTCTGCTCCAAGACCATTCATTATGTATGCTAATAACACGGTTTGTGTGAAGATGCTATTGATGATAGATATGTGTTGTGAGGTAGCAGTCTTAGGCCCCGTACACACGATAGAATCCATCCGCAGATAAATCCCAGCAAATGGGTTTCTGCGGATAGATCCTATGGTGTGTACACGCCAGCGGATCTGTTTCCGCGGAGAAATCTCCTCTGGGATGGATTCCAGCAGATCGGATATTTGTTGTGCTGCAACAAATCGTCTGTACAGACTTACCGGATCCATCCGTCCAAAGGGATTCCCCGCACGCGTCGTAATGATTTGACGCATGCGTGGAATTCCTTATATGACAGCGTCGCGCCCGTCGCCGCGTCATAATCGCGGCGACGGCGCGACACGTCATCGGCAGAGGATTTCCGCGCGGATTTCAATGCGATGGTGTGTACACTCCATCCCATCGAAATCAGCGGAAATCTTTGAGAGGATTTATCCGTGGAAACGGTCCGCTGGACCGTATCTGCGGATAAATCCTCTCGTGTGTATGGGGCCTAAGGGTCAGATGTCTCCTTTCAGGGGTAGGGAATTAGCATGTCAATTATGTTTAGGAAAGGAATGTGACTTCTCAGCTGTAGTAATTAGGTCATGTTAAATCGATGCCAAAACGTCTGACATAGAAATGTGTATTATCCGCTTAACGACCGCCGCATGTATATGTACGTCCACAGAATGGCACGTACAGGCAGATGGGCGTACATGTACGTCCCTGTCTTTCCGCGGGTCGGGGGTCCGATCGGGACCCCCCCTGGTACATGCGGCGGTCGGAAATCGTCGGGGAGCGACCCGGGATGACGGCGCGGCTATTCGTTTCTAGCCGCCCCCTCGCGATCCCTCCCCGGAGCTGAAGAACGGGGAGAGCCGTATGTAAACACGGCTTCCCCGTGCTTCACTGTGGCGGCGCATCGATCGTGTCATCCCTTTTATAGGGAGACACAATCGATGACGTCACACCTACAGCCACACCCCCCTACAGTTGTAAACACACACTAGGTGAACCCTAACTCCTACAGCGCCCCCTCTGGTTAACTCCCAAACTGCAACTGTCATTTTCACAATAAACAATGCAATTTAAATGCATTTTTTGCTGTGAAAATGACAATGGTCCCAAAAATGTGTCAAAATTGTCCGAAGTGTCCGCCATAATGTCGCAGTCACGAAAAAAAACGCCGATCGCCGCCATTAGTATTAAAAAAAAAAAAAAAAAATGCAATAAAACTATCCCCTATTTTGTAAACTCTATAAATTTTGCGCAAACCAATCGATAAACGCTTATTGCGATTTTTTTTTACCAAAAATCGGTAGAAGAATAATGATTGGCCTAAACTGAGGGGAAAAAAAAAAATATATATTTTTGGGGGATATTTATTATAGCAAAAAGTAAAAAATATTGCATTTTTTTCAAAATTGGCGCTCTATTTTTGTTTATAGCGCAAAAAATAAAAAACGCAGAGGTGATCAAATAACACCAAAAGAAAGCTCTATTTGTGGGGAAAAAAGGACGTCAATTTCGTTTGGGAGCCACGTCGCACGACCGCGCAATTGTCTGTTAAAGCGACGCAGTGCCGAATCGCAAAACCTGGCCTGGGCTTTTAGCTGCCTAAAGGTCCGGGGCTTGAGTGGTTAAGCAGGTGAATCACTTAGTATCGGAGTCCGGACTTCTGGGGAATAAGTAACTTCTCTGAATGTCATTCTCTAAAAGAATGTGATTGAAGCCCCCCATTGTGTGATGTGTGGGTGGAGAGTTCATTTGTTCCTTTGATTACTGTAAACATGCCTGTACTGTATATAAGAGAGCTAAGATACCATTAAAGGTCGTTCATACATTTTGACTCAGAACACAGAGCGTATGTCTCGTCTCGTGTCTGCTGGATTGTGGAGTGTCGGAAGCTGTCTTGGGTTGATGGAATGGGATTATCGTAAACGGTGGTGACCGTTACACTCTTATATTCATTTCCAGATATAAGTTTATTCCAATGACAAACCCAACGCATTTCAGGGGTTGAAGCACTTCATCAGGGCTAAAGGGCAACACGAAAAATAAAAAACAAATACAATTCTGTTGTATACATTAATGTATATTCTTCATTATAAAAGGGAACAACAAAAACGGGGGCATCATAGAAATAAAAGGATTTTCAATTCATAACAATATTGGTGATAAAAATGAAGAATTCAATTTTTATGTTCATTTTCTATCATCATTATTATTATCAATTTAATATCCTTTAATCTTTTTATTTTCCCCCCATTTCATTTTGTTTCCTATATTTTAGAATGAAGTGTTACGTTGATGTATATAAAATAAACTTTTATTCATTTTTTACTCCCACTGACCACAGTCCGGCCCCTCTAAAGTCTAATGGACAGTAAACTGGACCTTTTTTTAGAAAGTCTGGGGACCCCGGCTTTAGGAGAACATTCACAGAAAGCCCCTGAAGCTAAGCCAACGCTAATAACAGATCCTTTTTGAAGGCAGTCAGAAGCTCTGCTATTAGACGTTCTCCATTATAGAGGTATGACATTGCCGATTCAATCAGTGTATGGCGGCCGACGTCGCTCACCTGTCTTTAGCGCCTTCACGGGAAATGTTGCCTGAGCCAGGAAGTTGGGGTCGCTGAACATGTCCTCCTCGTACACCACGAATCTCAGGAAGGCAAATTCGGGATTATTGATGTCAAATACAAACTCTTTCATCAACCAAACCGGGTTCAAACCGTTATCAGCTGTACAGGGAAGAGAAGGGCATGCTTCAATATGGGGGGTATAGTAAACCAATACGGGGGGGGGGGGGGGGGTATAGTAAACCAATACTGGGGGATATAGTAAATCAATTGGGGGGGGGGGGGGGGATATAGTAAATCAAATCAAGGGGGGGATATAGTAAACCAATACGGGGGGGATATAGTAAACCAATACGGGAGGATATAGTAAACCATTACGGGGGAATATAGTAAACCAATACAGGAGGATATAGTAAACCAATACAGGGGCGGGGGAGATATAGTAAACCAATACGGGGGGGGATATAGTAAACCAATATGAGGGGGGGGGTTTAGTAAACCAATACAGGGGGATATAGTAAACCAATACGGGGGGGATATAGTAAACCAATAAGGGGGGGGGATATATTAAACTAATACGGGGGGAAATATAGTAAACCAATACGAGGGGGATATAGTAAACCAATATGGGAGGACATAGTAAACCAATACTGGGGGGGGAGATATAGTAAACCAATACGGGGGGGGATATAGTAAACCAATACGGGGGGGATATAGTAAACTAATACGGGGGGATATAGTAAACCAATACGGGGGGGGGGGTATAGTAAACCAATACGGGGGGAAATATAGTAAACCAATACGGGGGGGATATAGTAAACCAATACGGGGGGGATATAGTAAACCAAGACGGGGGATATAGTAAACCAATACGTGGGGGGATATAGTAAACCAATACGGGAGGATATAGTAAACCAATACAGGGGGGGGGATATAGTTAACCAATATAGGGCTGTATAATAAACCAATACAGGGGGGGGGGAATATAATAAACCAATATGGGGGATAAAGTCAACCAATATGGGGGGATATAGTAAACCAATACGGGAGGAAATAGTAAACCAATACGGGGGGGATATAGTAAACCAATACGGGGGGGGGGGATATAGTAAACCAATACGGGGGGGATATAGTAAACCAATATGGGGGGATATAGTAAACCAATACAGGGGGAAATATAGTAAACCAATACGGGGGGGATATAGTAAACCAATACGGGAGGGATATAGTAAACCAATACAGGGGGGATATAGTAAATCAATACGGGAGGATATAGTAAACCAATACGAGAGGATATAGTAAACCTAAAGCTATGTATTAATGAAAGTGTATGTAAACCCCTCAAAATTAACTTCACTTTGACCCGATTAGACAGGGTAGAGCGCTGCTCCATACACCTATCCAATGCACTCCGGTGCCGGGGTCAGTAGAGCCCATCGCAGCCTGTTGGGCAAAATATAATGTAAATACGCTGCACTCCTGACAGCCCGAGTATTAAATAGAGATAGAAAACAGTCTTAGCATAGGCTCCTCCCAGGCTACGTCCTGATGCGTTTCGTCCGGAGGGTTTGGCCTGGGAGGAGCTTAGGCTAAGGCCGCTTTCCATCTCAATCTAACACACTGACTGTCAGCAGTACAGCATCTTTACATTATTTAACAAGGAAGAGTGTTATTGGCAGGAAGAGAAAATAAGTCTGAAAAGAAGAAAACATCATCATCATGGGAACTCACCCACGACGTCGCTCTTGTTCTTGCTGTTGTCAAACTCCGAGCCGCAGACCTCCACCTCCACAAAGGGGCAGACGATGCTACGGCCGTTCTTCGGAAGGTGCCTGGCACCCAGGATCTGGAAGGGGGAAGATCCAAAACACACAAATTAAAGGGAAATTGTCAGGGAGCTGCCATCTTTAGACGTCTTCAACCTCGCTTCACTACCTGCTGAGGTAATTATCTAGAAAAGGAATAGAACCAGCGAGGTCTCCTGGCCTTCATGCTTCCATATTCATATCCTGACAGGTTATCTTTAATTGTGCCCGTTAGTGGTGCTGGATATATTTCCGCAATCAGAAGCAATAAAATATCCAACTAAAAACCCATAGAGGAGGTCAATCCAACAACTCCAAGAGAAGTCTGGACTTTTCCAACACTCTACTACTTGAAGTACCTCAAACCGCCACATGAGGTTCAACAGTTTGGTTTACACAAGCCTTATAACTGCCAGAGTTCCATGGAACCCTAGGGTTCCTCTAGAGCAGGGGTCTCCAAACTTTTCAAAGGGCCAGTTTATTTTCTTTCAGAATTTGGGAGGGCCGGATTGTGGCCAACATGGGAAGAAAATGTCACGGTCCCAGCATCAGTGAGAATAAATATGGCCCCAGGGTTGGTGGTCAATAGGAGGGGTGGTGCCCCTATTAGTAGGAGGAATAGTATCCCATCATTGGTATCCATAGAATAATGCCTCATTGTTGGTGTCAGAGGGAGGAATAGTGCCCCAAGGGCTGGATAAAGGCTACCAAAGGGCCACATCTGGCCCTCAGCCTACAGTTTGGAGACCCCTGATCTAGAGGTTGCTTTTAGTTCCATGATCTGTGGATGGTTGATCTCCCATTTGATGATGCCTGCATAGTTCAGTGGCCAACACCACTTCACAGAGCCAGCTGCATGACACCAATGATCTTCCCACTGATCACCAATGTAAGGGACATTCTTCTCACTGATCACCAATGTAAGGAACATTCTTCTCACTGATCACCAATGTAAGGAACATTCTTCCCACTGATCACCAATGTAAGGAACATTCTTCCCACTGATCACCAATGTAAGGAACATTCTTCTCACTGATCACCAATGTAAGGAACATTCTTCCCACTGATCACCAATGTAAGGAACATTCTTCTCACTGATCACCAATGTAAGGAACATTCTTCCCACTGATCCCCAATGTAAGGAACATTCTTCCCACTGATCACCAATGTAAGGGACATTCTTCTCACTGATCACCAATGTAAGGGACATTCTTCTCACTGATCACCAATGTAAGGGACATTCTTCTCACTGATCACCAATGTAAGGAACATTCTTCTCACTGATCACCAATGTAAGGAACATTCTTCCCACTGATCACCAATGTAAGGAACATTCTTCCCAAGGATCACCAATGTAAGGGACATTCTTCCCACTGATCACCAATGTAAGGGACATTCTTCCCACTGATCACCAATGTAAGGGACATTCTTCCCACTGATCACCAATGTAAGGGACATTCTTCTCACTGATCACCAATGTAAGGGACATTCTTCTCACTGATCACCAATGTAAGGGACATTCTTCCCACTGATCACCAATGTAAGTGTAGCGCTCACCCCCGAAGGAGCCGCTGGTTGATTTTTGGGATCGGCCTATTAAGTTACCCTGGTGTTGTCTAGGGGTGCAGTTATAGGTACAAAGTAGTGAGCGAAGGTCCAGACAGTGAATAAAGGTTTTTCCAATGCTTTATTTTCCAGGCCAACACGGCCAACATCAACATAAATTGTGAAGGACAAAGTTGTTGAATAGAGAGAGAAAACCTTGCAGTATCAGGCCTGGACATTAAATGGAACAGTCAGTACTGCTCTGCGTAGTACCAATTTGTAACTCGTCGCCACTCCAACTGAGTGGGTGAAGTGCCCCCGGACAGACCCTTTTTTTTAAGCCTGGCAGCCGAGATGTCACTTAGGATTTCTGGGAGGAACAGGCCTCTCTCACAGACCTGGCTCTAGGGCCTCTGCCATAGGCCAAGTACAGTAACTGAACTAGATGGATTGATGGAGCGAATCCTCCCAGTAGATTTCTGCATTGGTCACCAGAGGACAGCAAGCATACCTGTCAGTACTCTGGTCACCGGATCCCCAATTGGTTTGTTCAGGCTCTGTTGGACAACCTGCCTCCGGGTCCTCCTCAAACCGACTCCCCAATCGAACGGCACCCAGCCTAGGATACTGTCAATAGAACCGGGAACCCGTACCTCTGGATGAGGTTCCAAGTAGTCTACAATTATGGCCAGGTGGGCCGCGCCGGTGGGGTCCATGGATGCGCGCACCCTGAAGGTGGATGCCGCACCTGGAACGGGGACCCCGCAAAGATTTTAGAAAACACATGACACCTGTCAGGCCCCGTACACACGACCGGATCTGTCCGTTGGGATTTATCCGCGGATCAGTTCCAGCAGACAAATCCGGTCGTGTGTACGGCCTAGCGGACATTTTTCGGCAGGCATTTTTCCAGCCGACCGTTTTTCAAGCGGATAAAAATTTCTTAGCATGCTAAGAAATCTATCCGCTGGAAACCTGTCCGTCGGACTTATCCGGTCGTCTGTACAGACTCACCGGATAAGTCCGTCCGATCCCCATCCCTCGCATGCGTCAAAGTGATTCGACGCATGCGTGGAAGTATTTACCTTCCAGGCTCGCGCACGTCGCCGCGTCATCGTTGCGGCGACGGTGCGGCCACGTCATCGCGTATGTTTTCCGCAGGGATTTTGATCTGATGGTGTGTACAGCCCATCAGATCAAAATCCGGAGCAGAAATGTCCGCTGGAAACGGTCCGGCGGACCGTTTTCATCGGATATCTGCTCGTGTGTACAGGGCCTCACAGATATACTCCTCTCCAGCTCGCCCCACGAGGGAAAAGCTCCTCTGATTGGCTGCTGGAGAAACTTACTCTGCCAGAACCCCTCTGGCGCCAACTGCTGGCCAGGGATGGCATTGCATCCCTGGACCACAGACTGACCCAGTGGACATTTTTGGAATGATAGAAGTCCCAACATTTAAACAAATTGTGAATGGGAGCAAGGTAACTCTCTCCCATTCCCCACTAACTTTAGCGTAGTGCCCATACTGAAAGTAAGGGGGCGCTACATAAGGAACATTCTTCCGACTGATCACCAATGTAAGGAACATTCTTGCCTCTGGCCACTGGCTGTGGAGATTCTCTACATGCTTTGTGTAACAGTAAATACATACAATGATTCTGGTAAAAGATTAACAGATTTTTTTGCAGTAATCTTGGGTCTCCCCAATACCAAGAATTGTCTTCTGGGCTTCCTAGGTGACTTACCATCACCAGCCCTATAACTTCTTTTGTATACTGTATTTCTATGTTGGAAAGATAATACTCCTCACCTGGATCCTTGTGAGAATGGAAAAAGCTTATACCTACCACTCTATGACCATACAACCCCGGTGTTTGGGGCACTTGGCGTCACTCAACCCATAATCGACCCGAGTCAACGACTAGTGATGGAGGTTTACAGCAAACTGGGTTCCACCTACCTGGATCTGCACTGTGATTGGCTCCACAATCTTCAGGCTGTTTTTATCGAACGGGTCGAAAAGGTCATCCCTCATGATGTCCGGCTGTAGGACGTACCCGCACTGCCCGCCCAACGTGAAGAGCGACTGGTTCAGCTGCATGGGCTTGTCTATAAACACACAGTGACAGGTTATATAAAGTACAAGTCATGTAGAAGACCCTCAGCAGCCAAAACCTTAGACATTTCCTACACTGAGATGATGCATTTAGTTGACCCTTCATTTGGCACCTTTCAGGGGGGAGGGGGGGAGCAGATTTTGGTCTAATACAGGTATTCTGCTCCCACTTCCGGGCATAGATAACCGAGCCACCTGTGGGTATCTACGCCCCTTCCGGCACCTTCTCCACCCGCCCCCTTCTGTCTTCTGGGAGACATGCGGGTCCCAGAAGACAGCAGGGACCAGTGGAAACGTGCAGCAAAAGTCGCGCATGCACAGTAGGGAACCAGGAAGTGAAGCCACAAGGCTTCACTTCCTGATTCCCTTACCAAAGATGGCGGTGGCAGCAACCAAGAGCCAAGGGACAAATCGGCTTCAGGTCCTGACATCTCGGGCGTCCTGGACAGGTAAGTGTCCTTATTTTAAATGCAGTATTTATAGCTGCTGACTTGAACAAAAAAAATTTAAAATCGGCGGACCTCCACTTTAAGAGGCCCAGATACAACTTTATTCCATTAAAAGTTGGGAATACAATCCAAAAAAGTATCCAACACATTTTGAGGGTCCAAGCTCCCCCTTCATCAGGGCTTGAATGGCAACAATGTGAACAAGCCAGATGTGAACTGGACTTCAAAACACAATGGTCCTTTTCCAGTGTGTGAAATACAAGCAGAAGCAGGAAATAATACCATTGTGGGTCCAGTTCACTTCTGGCTTGTTCACATTGTTTCCAGTCAAGCCCTGATGAAGGGGGCGTTTAGACCCCCGAAACGTGTTGGCTACACCCCGGACTTTTAATAGAATAAAGTTGTATCTGGACTTCTTAGCAGCAGTGGTGGCTGGTGCTCAAAATTTTTGGGGGGGCGCAAACGAAAGAAAAAATTGCAGCCTCACTGTGCCCATCAAATGCAGCCACTGTGCCATCAATTATCACCACTGTGCCATGCCATCAAATGCAGTCACTATGCCATCAATTCGCACCACTGTGCCATGCCATCAAACACAGTCACTGTGCCATGCCATCAAACGCAGCCACTGTGCCATCAATTGTCACCACTGTGCCATGCCATCAAACGCAGCCACTGTGCCCCTCAATTGTCGCCACTGTGCCCTTTAATTGTCGCCACTGTGCCCATTGTTGCCACTGTGCATGTCACTGTGCCCTTTAATTGTTGCCACTGTGCCCATTGTCACCACTGTGCCCATTGATACCACTGTGCCCATTGATGCCACTGTGCCCATTGATGCCACTGTGGCCATTGTCAACGCTGTGCCCATTGTCAACGCTGTGCCCTGTAAAATGCACTTACCTTACTCCTTCCACGTCCCTCGATGTCTTCTCCCGCCGTGGTGACGCTTCAGCCAATCAGGTTGCCGATAACCAGAATCAGGGAACCCAATTGGCTGAGACGGCCGTCAGTCTTATCCAAGGAACGCACCCCCCGTACGTTCCGAGGATAAGACATCCGGGAGCCGAGGGCTGTACTCGGAAAGCCCATCAGAGCCGCTGGCACTTCCGCACAGCCAACCAGCTGCCGTTATTCAGGTGGTCGGCGCTCAAGTTCCAGCCATCTCTGATTAGACCAGCGGCAGCTGGCAACAATAACATACATTCATGCAATGCATGAATGTATGTTATTAGACTCAGTGGCGGGCGAGATCCAGAGGGGTCGGCGCTCCAGCGCCCTCTATGGACGAACCGCCACTGCTTAGCCGTGGTGCGCCGCTTCAATTCCGATTCTCGATATACTACTAATGGAGTAGGGACCGTTCACCACCCTCTTATCACAGAGAATTTTCACATACCATAAAGGCGAAGTTGTGTCAACTTTAATCAACCAATCACATGCCATGATGCCCTTTATTAAATCAGCCCCTGCATGCCGGGTGACCGGTACCTGGAGTCTGGAAATTGAGGGCCACCAGCTGGCTTCCACAAATCCACATGGCAAGTGGGTCGTAGTTGGAGGAGTCCAGTCGCTGTCCTTTGGGGTAGACCCGGCTCAGCTGACGCCGGTTATACTGCAGGAACTTCTTCCCTTTGCTGCGGTTGGCGTATTTCTCGGCCTTGGTCTCGGGGAATGAAGACATGTCGCGGTAGCAGGCCTTCTCCGTCCCGATCTCTGCAAGGACAGAAGTCACATGACACTGCAGATGGTCCCATTCACTGCCCAGAAACTCATCGCCGATAACGACCTTCCTGACTCCTTACAGTCTGGCTTTTACTGGCAACGCTCACCAGAAAACCTGCCCTGCTAAAGCTCACTAATGACCTACTATCTACCAAAACCAATGGCTGCCACTCTGTACTCATAGACCTTTCTCGTGATACAGTTGGCAACCCTCTCCTCAAAAAAAGCTCCACTCCCTTGGCCTCCAAGAATGGGCTCCTACCTACCCAAGCGTCCCTCCGGTTTAACCTCTTGGTGACCGAGGACGTCCCTGGGACATCCTCGGCTTTGTGCGGTGATATCTGAATGATGGGGCAGGCATACAAGCATCACTCGGATATCGCCGTCTTCAGCCGCCGATTCTGTGCACGATAAGAACGATCATCGCGGTGGTTCCGCCTCTTGATCGTTCTTATAGGCAGCGGGGGGGGACGTCCCCCCCTCCCGCCGCCATCCGGTGCTTCTCCAGGCTCTCCCGTGCCATCAGGGGACCCAGAGAGAGAATCGGTCGGCACTGCCTAGAAAGCATAGAGATGACTGGTGACCAGATGGTTACCAGTCATCTCTATGACCGTCGGAGGTCCGGGTGCGACGTTATGACGTCACGCCCGGTACCTGGAAGTAAACAAAGCCGCAATCGCGGCTGTCGGCATGAGATCGGTGACTTTTTTTTCACAGATTTCATGCTTTCCAGCCTGGAGGAGAGATGTGGGGTCTTATTGACCCCCCCGCATCTCTCCATAAAGAGGACCTATCACACTGGGCATTGATTTACGCCGGCGTATCCATAGATATGCCGCGTAAATTCAAAGCTGCGCCGGCGTATCTTCTTTCTGTATTCAGAAAGCAAGATACGCCAACATTAGCCCAAGATCCGACTGGCGTAAGTCTCTTACGCCGTCGTATCTTAGGGTGCATTCTCACGCTGGCCGCTAGGGGAGCTTCCGTTGTTTTCGGCGTATAATATGCAAATGTCCTAGATACGCCGATTCACAAACGTACGTACGGCCGGCGCAATTCGTTTACGTTAGGCTTTTTCGACGTAAGGTTGCTCCTGCTATTAGGAGGCGCAGCCAATGTTAAGTATGGATGTCGTTCCCGCTTCGAATTTTGAATTTTTTACGTTGTTTGCATAAGTCATTCGCGAATAGGGCTGGACGTAATTTACGTTCACGTCGAAAGCAATGACGAGTTAGGGCGGAATTTTTCGAGAATGCGCACTGGGATTCTTTCACGAACGGCGCATGCGCCATTCATAAAAAACATAAAATACGCGGGGTCACCATTAATTTAAATAAAACACGCCCCCCTCATCATCATTTGTATTACGCGCGCTTACGCCGGCCCCATTTACGATACGCCGCCGTAAGTTAGGAGGCAAGTGCTTTGTGAATACAGCACTTGCCTCTCAAACTTACGGCAGCGCAGCGTAAATACGATACTCTGCGCCGCCGTAAGATCACGCGCAGCTACTTGAATCTGGCCCACTAATTCCTATTACAAGGGATGTTTACATTCCTTGTATTAGGAATAAAAGTGATCAAAAAAATAAATGTAAAAAAAAAGTGTAAAAAAAAATAAAAAAATAAGTATAATAAAAATTAAATTAAATATTTTTTTTTTCAAAACGCCCCTGTCCCCGTTATCTCGCGCGCAGAAGCGAACACGCATGCAGGTCCCGCCCACATATGTAAACGCCGTTCAAGCCCCACATGTGAGGTATCGCCGCGTGCGTTAGAGCGTGTGCAACAATTCTATCACTAGACCTCCTCTGTAACTCGAAAATAGTAACCTGTAAAAAATGTTAAAGCGTCACCTATGGAGATTTTTAAGTACCGAAGTTTGGCGCCATTCCACGAGTGTGCGCAATTTTAAAGCGTGACATGTTAGGTATCTATTTACTCGGCGTAACATCATCTTTCACATTATACAAAAAAATTGGGCTAACTTTACTGTTTTGTTATTTTTTAAATTCATGAAACCGTTTTTTTTTTCCCCAAAAAAGTTTGAAAAATTATTGTGCGAGAAAAAAAAAATTGCAATGATCGCCATTTTATTCCCTAGGGTGTCTGCTAAAAAAAAAAAAATATAATGTTTGGGGGTTCTGAGTAATTCTCTAGCAAAAAAATTGTGATTTTTACATGAAGGAGAGAAGTGCCAGAATAGGCGCGGTTGTCAAGTGGTTAAGCGATCTTTTTTTTTTGTACAATTCTCCATAAACCGGTTAAGGATGCAGATTTACATCGTCAGAATGGCACGGCTAGGCAAATGGGCGTACAGGTGCGTCCCCTTTATTTGCCACTGTGTGGTCGCGCACACCCGCCGCCGGTGGCGTGACCGTGCCCGCGTGACCCGCAAACTCGATGTCCGCCAGTGTCCTGCGATCGGGTCACGGAGCTGAAAAACGGGGAGAGGTCAGTGTAAACACAACATCTCCCCGCTCTTCCTAGTGACATGTCACTAATCGAATGTTCCCTCTCATCGGGAGCAGCGATCAGTGACGTGTCACTCGTAGCCACGCCCGCTAAAGCCTCGTACACACGCTAGGTTAACCAGAGGACAACGGTCTGAAGGACGGGTTGTCCTAGGTTAACCGATGAAGCTGACTGATGGTCCGTCACGCCTACACACCATAGGTTAAATAACCGATCGTGTCAGAACCCGGTAACGTAAAACGCCACGACGTGCTGAAAAAAACGAAGTTCAATGCTTCCAAGCATGCGTCGACTTGATTCTGAGCATGCGTGGGTTTTAAACCGATGGTTGTGCCTACTAACGATCGGTTTTGACCTATCGGTTAGGAATCCATCGGTTAAATTTAAAGCAAGCTGGCTTTTTCTTAACCGAAGGTTAAATAACCGATGGTGCCCACACACGATCGGTTTTGACCGATGAAAACGGTCCATCAGACCGTTGTCCTCTGTTTAACCCATCGTGTGTACGAGGCCTAACAGTTAGAATCACTCCCTAGGACACACTTAACCCCTTCAGCGCCCCCTACAGGTTAACCCCTTCACTGCCATTTCTACAGTAATCAGTGCATTTTCATGCACTGATCGCTGTAAAAAATGACAATGGTCCCAAAATGGTGTCAAAAGTGTCCGATGTGTCCGCCGTAATGTCGCAGTCACGAAAAATCACAGATTGCCGCAATTTCTAATTAAAAAAAGTTAATAAAAATGCCATAAAACTATCCCCTATTTTGTAGACGCTATAACTTTTGCGCAAACCAATCGATAAGTGCCTATTGCGATTTTTTTTTGACCAAAAATAGGTAGAAGAATACGTATCGGCCTAAACTGAGGGAAAAATCGTTTTTTTATATATTTTTGGGAATATTTATTATAGCAAAAATTAAAAAATATTGATTTTTTTTCAAAATTCTCGCTTTACTTTTGTTTATAGCGCAAAAAATAAAAACCGCAGAGGTGATCAAATACAACCAAAATAAATCTCTATTTGTGGGGAAAAAGGGCGTCAATTTTGTTTGGGAGCCACGTCGCACGACCGCGCGATTGTCAGGTAATGCGACGCAGCGCCGAATCGCAAAACGTGGCCTGGTCTTTGGCCAGCCAAATGGTCCGTGGCTTAAGTAGTTAAGGGGGCGTCGCAGGGGGGTGTGTCCTATGCCTACATACTTTTGCTAATAGGTGTCCCTCATTCCGATCTCAGAATGTTGGGGGGTGGGCTGTACGGGGAAGAGGGGACGCCCTGACTGATCATTATCTGCAAATAATCTGCCAGAAACAAACATCTTACTTTCTTCATCAAAAGGCACCGGGCGGCAATAGACGACCAGCTCAGAAAGCTCCAACGCGATCTTCTTCCTCCTCTCCATTATCTTCCCCTCCTGCATCTGTGAACATTGAGAGCCTCAGAGTGTTATACGGTGCATACAGGTACCCCCCCCCCACCCCCCCAGCATTTCTAGCTGCGGCCATCTTAGCTGAGAAAGCCCCTCCTCCCCTCCTGAAGAATCGCGGAATGTATGACATCATTTTGACCTAGGCCAGAGACCAGGAAGCAACTGAAGAAAGGTAAAAAAAAAAAAAAAGGCACTATTCCTCCCATTGACACCAATGATGGGACACTATTCCTCCCACTGACACCAATGATGGGACACTATTCCTCCCACTGATACCAATGATGGGACACTATTCCTCCCACTGACACCAATGATGGGACACTATTCCTCCCACTGATACCAATGATGGGACACTATTCCTCCCACTGATACCAATGATGGGACACTATTCCTCCCACTGACACCAATGATGGGACACTATTCCTCCCACTGATACCAATGATGGGACACTATTCCTCCCACTGATACCAATGATGGGACACTATTCCTCCCACTGACACCAATGATGGGACACTATTCCTCCCACCGACACCAATGATGGGACACTATTCCTCCCACTGACACCAATGATGGGACACTATTCCTCCCACTGACACCAATGATGGGACACTATTCCTCCCACTGACGCCAATGATGGGACACTATTCCTCCCACTGATACCAATGGTGGGACACTATTCCTCCCACTGACACCAATGGTGGGACACTATTCCTCCCACTGACACCAATGATGGGACACTATTCCTCCCACTGACACCAATGATGGGACACTATTCTTCCCACTGATACCAATGATGGGGCCCCATTCCTCCCACTGACACCAATGATGGGACACTATTCCCCCCACTGACACCAATGATGGGACACTATTCCTTCCCACTGATACCAATGATGGGACACTATTCCTCCCACTGATATCAATGATGGGACACTATTCCTCCCACTGACACCAATGATGGGACACTATTCCTCCCACTGTCACCAATGATGGGACACTATTCCTCCCACTGACACCAATGATGGGACACTATTCCTCCTCCCACTGACCACCAACCCTGTGGCCATGTTTATTCTCACTGATGCGGAGCCTGGGACATTTTCTTCCCCCCACTGGCCACAATCCGGCCTCCCCTATAGTCGGAAGGACAGCACACTGGCACTTTGTTTGAAGAATTTGGAGACCCCCTTTAGACCACTGAGCCTTTTAAATGTAGGAGAGACATCCGACAATTCTCAGCTTAGTCATTAGATTTGGGGATCTGAGTATAAAAGATTTGTTGTGTGACAAACATTTACACAATCGGGGTGATCCTTCCTCTATGTTGTGCGATTCCCATATCATTACTGCCATCTAGTGGCCAAAATACATTTATTTTTGCCAATTGAATTATTTGCCACTTGGTGGGGCTGACAATATAGCAATCACACATAACAGAGGAAGTTCAGCGATTTCATCCCTGATTGTGTGAATGTTTGTCTTATCTGCGCAGCAAAGAACAGTTTTATAGGGGAGAGTGGGGACAACTCTGCGGATCCCCGTCTACAGGGAGAGGGGGGGACAACTCTGCGGATCCCCATCTACAGGGAGAGGGGGGACAACTCTGCGGATCCCCATCTACAGGGAGAGGGGGGACAACTCTGCGGATCCCCGTCTACAGGGAGAGGGGGGACAACTCTGCTGATCCCCATCTACAGGGAGAGGGGGGACAACTTTGCTGATCCCCATCTACAGTGAGAGGGGGGACAACTCTGCAGATCCCCATCTACAGGGAGAGGAGGGGACAACTCTGCGGATCCCCATCTACAGGGAGAGGGGGGACAACTCTGCAGATCCCCATCTACAGGGAGAGGGGGGACAACTCTGCTGATCCCCATCTACAGAGAGAGGGGGGACAACTCTGCAGATCCCCATCTACAGGGAGAGGAGGGGACAACTCTGCGGATCCCCATCTACAGGGAGAGGGGGGACAACTCTGCGGATCCCCATCTACAGGGAGAGGGGGGACAACTCTGCGGATCCCCATCTACAGGGAGAGGGGGGACAACTCTGCGGATCCCCGTCTACAGGGAGAGGGGGGACAACTCTGCGGATCCCCGTCTACAGGGAGAGGGGGGACAACTCTGCGGATCCCCGTCTACAGGGAGAGGGGGGACAACTCTGCGGATCCCCGTCTACAGGGAGAGGGGGGACAACTCTGCGGATCCCCGTCTACAGGGAGAGGGGGGACAACTCTGCGGATCCCCGTCTACAGGGAGAGGGGGGACAACTCTGCGGGTCCCCATCTACAGGGAGAGGGGGGACAACTCTGCGGGTCCCCATCTACAGGGAGAGGGGGGAGAACTATGCGGATCCCCATCTACAGGGAGAGTGGGGACAACTCTGCGGATCCCCATCTACAGGGAGAGGGGGGGACAACTCTGCTGATCCCTGCCTACAGGGAGAGGGGGGGAGAACCATGCGGATCCCCATCTACTGGGAGAGGGGGGACAACTCTGCGCATCCCCATCTACAGGGAGTGGGGGGACAACTCTGCGGGGAGAGGGGGACAACTCTGCGGATCCCCATCTACAGGGAGAGGGGGACAACTCTGCGGATCCCCGTCTACAGGGAGAGGGGGGACAACTCTGCGGATCCCCATCTACAGGGAGAGGGGGGACAACTCTGCGGATCCCCATCGACAGGGAGAGGGGGGGACAACTCTGCGGATCCCCGTCTACAGGGAGAGGGGGGACAACTCTGCGGATCCCCGTCTACAGGGAGAGGGGGGACAACTCTGCGGGTCCCCATCTACAGGGAGAGGGGGGACAACTCTGCGGGTCCCCATCTACAGGGAGAGGGGGGAGAACTATGCGGATCCCCATCTACAGGGAGAGTGGGGACAACTCTGCGGATCCCCATCTACAGGGAGAGGGGGGGACAACTCTGCGGATCCCCGTCTACAGGGAGAGGGGGGGAGAACCATGCGGATCCCCATCTACTGGGAGAGGGGGGACAACCCTGCGCATCCCCATCTACAGGGAGAGGGGGGACAACTCTGCGCATCCCCATCTACAGGGAGTGGGGGGACAACTCTGCGGATCCCCATCTACAGGGAGAGGGGGACAACTCTGCGGATCCCTGTCTACAGGGAGAGGGGGGACAACTCTGCGGATCCCCGTTTACAGGGAGAGGGGGGACAACTCTGCGGATCCCCGTCTACAGGGAGAGGGGGGACAACTCTGTGGGTCCCCATCTACAGGGAGAGGGGGACAACTCTGCGGATCCCCATCTACAGGGAGAGGTGGGACAACTCTGCGGATCCCCATCTACAGGGAGAGGGGGGACAACTCTGCGGATCCCCATCTACAGGGAGAGGGGGGACAACTCTGCGGATCCCCATCTACAGGGAGAGGGGGGACAACTCTGCGGATCCCCGTCTACAGGGAGAGGGGGGACAACTCTGCGGATCCCCATCTACAGGGAGAGGGGGGACAACTCTGCGGATCCCCATCTACAGGGAGAGGGGGGACAACTCTGTGGATCCCCATCTACAGAGAGAGGGGGGACAACTCTGTGGTTCCCCATCTACAGGGAGAGGGGGGGGAGAACCATGCAGATCCCCATCTACAGTGAGAGGGGGGGACAACTCTGCGGATCCCCATCTACAGGGAGAGGGGGGACAACTCTGCGGGTCCCCATCTACAGGGAGAGGGGGACAACTCTGCGGATCCCCATCTACAGGGAGAGGGGGGACAACTCTGCGGGTCCCCATCTACAGGGAGAGGGGGGAGAACTATGCGGATCCCCATCTACAGGGAGAGTGGGGACAACTCTGCGGATCCCCATCTACAGGGAGAGGGGGGGGACAACTCTGCTGATCCCTGCCTACAGGGAGAGGGGGGGAGAACCATGCGGATCCCCATCTACTGGGAGAGGGGGGACAACTCTGCGCATCCCCATCTACAGGGAGTGGGGGGACAACTCTGCGGGGAGAGGGGGACAACTCTGCGGATCCCCATCTACAGGGAGAGGGGGACAACTCTGCGGATCCCCGTCTACAGGGAGAGGGGGGACAACTCTGCGGATCCCCATCTACAGGGAGAGGGGGGACAACTCTGCGGATCCCCATCGACAGGGAGAGGGGGGGACAACTTTGCGGATCCCCGTCTACAGGGAGAGGGGGGACAACTCTGCGGATCCCCGTCTACAGGGAGAGGGGGGACAACTCTGCGGGTCCCCATCTACAGGGAGAGGGGGGACAACTCTGCGGGTCCCCATCTACAGGGAGAGGGGGGAGAACTATGCGGATCCCCATCTACAGGGAGAGTGGGGACAACTCTGCGGATCCCCATCTACAGGGAGAGGGGGGGACAACTCTGCGGATCCCCGTCTACAGGGAGAGGGGGGGAGAACCATGCGGATCCCCATCTACTGGGAGAGGGGGGACAACCCTGCGCATCCCCATCTACAGGGAGTGGGGGGACAACTCTGCGGATCCCCATCTACAGGGAGAGGGGGACAACTCTGCGGATCCCCGTCTACAGGGAGAGGGGGGACAACTCTGCGGATCCCCGTTTACAGGGAGAGGGGGGACAACTCTGCGGATCCCCGTCTACAGGGAGAGGGGGGACAACTCTGTGGGTCCCCATCTACAGGGAGAGGGGGACAACTCTGCGGATCCCCATCTACAGGGAGAGGTGGGACAACTCTGCGGATCCCCATCTACAGGGAGAGGGGGGACAACTCTGCGGATCCCCATCTACAGGGAGAGGGGGGACAACTCTGCGGATCCCCATCTACAGGGAGAGGGGGGACAACTCTGCGGATCCCCATCTACAGGGAGAGGGGGGACAACTCTGCGGATCCCCATCTACAGGGAGAGGGGGGACAACTCTGTGGATCCCCATCTACAGAGAGAGGGGGGACAACTCTGTGGTTCCCCATCTACAGGGAGAGGGGGGGGAGAACCATGCAGATCCCCATCTACAGTGAGAGGGGGGGGACAACTCTGCGGATCCCCATCTACAGGGAGAGGGGGGACAACTCTGCGGGTCCCCATCTACAGGGAGAGGGGGACAACTCTGCGGATCCCCATCTACAGGGAGAGGGAGGACTACAGGGAGAGGGGGGACAACTCTGCGGATCCCCATCTACAGGGAGAGGGGGGACAACTCTGCGGATCCCCATCTACAGGGAGAGGGGGGACAACTCTGCGGATCCCCATCTACAGGGAGAGGGGGGACAACTCTGCGGATCCCCATCTACAGGGAGAGGGGGGACAACTCTGCGGATCCCCATCTACAGGGAGAGGGGGGACAACTCTGCGGATCCCCATCTACAGGGAGAGGGGGGGAGAACCATGCGGATCCCCATCTACAGGGAGAGGGGGGAGAACCATGCGGATCCCCATCTACAGGGAGAGGGGGGGGGAACCATGCGGATCCTCATCTACAGGGAGAGGGGGGACAACTCTGCGGATCCCCATCTACAGGGAGAGGGGGGACAACTCTGCGGATCCCCATCTACAGGGAGAGGGGGGACAACTCTGCGGATCCCCATCTACAGGGAGAGGGGGGACAACTCTGCGGATCCCCATCTACAGGGAGAGGGGGGACAACTCTGCGGATCCCCATCTACAGGGAGAGGGGGGACAACTCTGCGGATCCCCATCTACAGGGAGAGGGGGGACAACTCTGCGGATCCCCATCTACAGGGAGAGGGGGGACAACTCTGCGGATCCCCATCTACAGGGAGAGGGGGGACAACTCTGCGGATCCCCATCTACAGGGAGAGGGGGGACAACTCTGCGGTTTCAAAATACATTTAAAATACAAAATTCAAACTTTCCAGCAAGCACAGAAACATATCCGTTGATCCCGCCAGAAATTCAGTGTCCTAGTCACTTCCTGTGTACTGAACTGAGATCTCATACAATGTTATCAGCCTTTCCAGCTGCTGTAATTCATTTGTGATATCACCACCTATAGGGGGAGCCCTTCGCAAAACAGCCTTTTTTGCAGCTTGTTTGCGCCCTCTGGTGTTCATCAGGAGTATTGCATGTCATCAATGCGGACTCACCCTGGCATCTGCGTTCTGGGTGGCCTCTCGTATCTTCGCTATCCAGTCATTAAGCTCTTCTAGCGAATCGGCTGCCACATCCAGCGCCTGAGAGGGGTGCGACATCTGCTGGGAGTGGATGGTGAACATGTAGGGTTTGAGGCCTCGGCCTTCTTTGGATAAGACTGCAGAGGAAAAGAAAAAGGGGTGGGGTTTAAAGAGGAACTACGGTCCGCTCACATTATTTGTAATAAAACAAATCTTTGCCATTCTGAAGCTTCCCTCCAACAACTTTGCATATTATTATATATATATATATATATATACTGTGATCCTGTACTTGCCAAATATGCTGCAGAAATCCCCCTCCACTGAGTCTGGCTGCAGCAATTTTAAGTGTGGGCAGCTGAAGCTGCTGCCTGTTCACTTCCTGGATTTACACAGAGGCGCACCTCCAGCTCTGCAGCCCTCATTGGCCCTCTTATGACTCATCCCCCCTCCCTTTCTGGCAAACTCTCACAAGAGTAAGAGAGAGAGAGCTGTGAATGATGTCATAAGCCTAGGCTAATGACCAGACAAGACACAGGAAGTAGGCTGTACAGTAAAACCTTGGATTGCGAGTAACGCGGTACACGAGCGTATCGCAATACAAGCATTTTTTTTTTTTTTTTAATCCGGACTCGGTTTGCGAGCGTTATTTCTCAAAACTAGCAGGATTCAAGCTAGGACAAACTACCCCCCTTTATCAGTAGTACAGCCCCCCATCTGTCACAACACCACGGAGGACAAACCCCCCCCCCTCATCGCAAAGCTGACACCCCCGCTCGTTACCGCACCAGCTCGGGCGGCTCAGATACACGGAACACCCGGGCGGCAGCTGGAGAGGACAGTGTGCAGCCGCGGTGGAGAATAGATCATGACAGGCAGCAGCGAGAGACAGAGGAGGAGGAGAACACCCATGGCCGCGGCGCTGGAGGTTGGTTTCCAGCTGAAAGAAAAAAAACTTTTAAGTCAGCAAGGGCTTTCCTCACCCTTGGGATGGTGTCACCCCTGTAGCGGGTGGCACCCGGGTGCGAACCGCACCCCACGCACCCCCCTAGCAACGCCTCTGCTGCCAACAATGTGCATGTGGGCCCACTGTAACAGGCACCAGATGTCCGTCTGCATGATTCCTCCCGCACAGCCCATAATATGCACTCTTGTCCGCTATAATATTATCAGGTGGCATCCTGAGTAGACACGTGCAATTGGTTTCTTTCCAAATTTAGTTTTTTAAGGAATATCTACAAATTCGTTAATTCGGAAAAATATCCCAAATTATTATCCCGTTTAACGAACGTTTCCGAATATTCAGAAAATCGAATATTCCAAAATCCACAAGTTTGGAAATTTCGAAAATCCGGAAATTTCGGAGATTTGAAAAAACAAAAATAAGAACGAAAAATCCTAAAATTCAAAAACCCGAAACTTCGAAAATCGGAAATAATTAAATTATAGTTATTGTAATTTCCTTTCAAATTTGACTGTTAACGTGGAACGTAACGAAAATACAAATGTATTTGGAAGTTACGAATTATCCGAAATAACGAATGCCGCATCTAAACAGATGGAACGTAACAAATGACTTTTTTATTATTATTGTTAATTATTAATTTGTTCCATTCCATTTGTTTAAATGCGGCATTCGTTATTTCGGATAATTCGTAACTTCCAGATAAATTTGTATTTGTATCCGGGCGCCAGGTCGCAATTGCGACAAGAAATTGTGACCTGGCGCCCGCGCCCGCCGGTAATTGAGGCCGTGGCTTTGTGAAGTCCCAAGCTTCCTTCTGTGACCGGCGCCATCTGGTGGTGGCCGTTGGCATTACAAGTAAAACCAGTTCTAATGTGTAAATTTTCACTGTTTTTCACTGCCATCTCCTTCCCTCTAATTAGAACCCCCAAACATTATATATATTTATTATTCTAACACCCTAGAGCAGTGGTCATCAACCCTGTCCTACAGGGCCCACTAACAGGCCAGGTTTTATGTATTACCATTGGGAGATGCAGACTAGAATACTGCAATCACTGAGCAGCAAATGATATCACCTGTGATGTATTTCAGTTATCTTGCAAACCTGGCCTTTTAGTGGGCCCTGTAGGGCAGGGTTGATGACCACTGCCCTAGAGAATAAAATGGCGATCGTTGCAATACTTTCTGTCACGCCGTATTTGCGCAGAGGTCTTACAAGCGCACTTTTTTGGGGAAAAAATACACTTTTTTTAATAAAAAAATAAGACAACAGTAAAGTTATCCCAATTTTTTTTATATTGTGAAAGATAATGTTATGCCGAGTAAATTGATACCCAACGCGTCACGCTTCAAAATTGCGTCCGCTCGTGGAATGCCGACAAACTTTTCCCCTTTAAAATCTCCATAGGCGACGTTTAAAAAATTCTACAGGTTGCATGTTTTGAGTTACAGAGGAGGTCTAGGGCTAGAATTATTGCTCTCGCTCTAACGATCGCGGCGATACCTCACATGTGTGGTTTGAATACCGTTTACATATGCGGGCACTACTCACGTATGTGTTCGCTTCTGCGCGCGAGCTCGTCGGGACGGGGCGCGTTTTCTGGCTCCTTACTTTTTTAGCTGGCTCCTAGATTCCAAGCAAATTTGTCAAACCCTGTGTTATGTTCACTAACAGCCAAATTTGAAAGGAAATTCCAATACCTATAATTTAATAGTTAGTTATCATTTCAAATTTCTTATTTTCAGATTTTCGAATTTCCCCAATTTCCAAATTTTTTTAATTAGAAAATTTGGAAATTCGAAAATCGAAAAATAAGAAAATCTGAAAATAAGAAAGAATATAAGAAAATTCTAAATAATAACCAAATAATAACTACTGTAATTATTAAATTAATGGAATTTCCTTTCAAATTTGGCTGTTAGTGAACATAACGAATACGAATTTATCTGAAGTTACGAATTATCCAAAATAATGAATGCCGCAACCAAACAAATTAAAAAAGAACAGAAAAAATTAATAATAATAATAATAATAATAAAAAAAAAATAATAATAAAAAGTAATTTGTTACGTTCCATTTAGACCCGGTTCACACTGGCGCGACTCGTCAGGCGACACAGCCGCCTGACAAGTCGCGTCCCATTGTAGTGAATAGAACCGTTCTAATAGGAGCGACGCGAGTCGCTCCGACTTAGAAAAAGGTTCTTGTACTACTTCGGGGGGCGACTCGGGGCGATTTGCATTGACTTCTATACAGAAGTCATTTTGCAAATCGCCTTGGAAATCGTTTTCAGGTCGCCTGGCCGAGTCGCCCCCGAAGTCGTGCCGCCCCTGTGTGAACCGGCTCTTATTATTTCAGATAATTAGTAACTTTGCATAGATTTGTTACGTTCTCCAACAGCCAAATTTGAAAGGAAATTCCAATACCTATAATTTAATAGTTAGTTATTATTAGTTAGTTATTATTTCAAATTTCTTATTTTCAGATTTTCGAATTTCCCCAATTTCCAAATTTTTTGAATTAGAAAACTTGGAAATTCGAAAATCTGAAAATAAGAAAGAATATAAGAAAATTCTAAATAAGAAAATTCTAAATAATAACCAACTAATAATAACTACTGTAATTATTAAATTTATGGAATTTCCTTTCAAATTTGGATGTTCGTTAAGGTAACGAATATGAATTTATCTGAAGTTACGAATTATCCAAAATAACGAATGCCGCATCTAAACAAATGGAACAGAAAAAAATAATAATAATAATTATAATAAAATAAATAAATAATAATAAATAATAATAATAATAATAAAAAAAAGTAATTTGTTACGTTCCATTCATTATTTCGGATAATTAGTAACTTTGCATAGATTTGTTACGTTCTCCAACAGCCAAATTTGAAAGGAAATTCGAATACCTATAATTTAATAGTTTGTTATTATCAGTTAGATATTATTTCAGATTTTCAGATTTTAATTCTTTTGAATTTTCGCATTTTTATTCTTATTTTTGGATTTTCAAATTTCAGAATTTTTGAATTTCCGAAACGAAAAAACAAACAAATTTTTTGGTAGTGCACGTGTCTAAGCCCACAATACTTCTGAGTGCACCAGGTGGCCCCTTAAATCAGGACATTCCTATCCCTACTTATGTGAATGCTACTTTAGGGCTGCGATTATCTTTATTTTATAGAGATATGCGGGGAGCCGAGCTGGTGCAGTGCCGCTATCCTTTGCATCAACCCGGCTCGGTCAGGGGACATCACAGGTCACATGGCATTAAGTAGGAAAGGAAGAATCAATGGAGCAGAGGAGTGTAAATGATTTTTAAAGGGCAGTTGACATCCGACACGTTTCAGGGGTAAAAAAAAATCCCCCTTCCTCGGGGCTCAGATGTACAGGAGAGTTACTGACTCCAGAGATTACACAGCATTAAAGTAGAACTTTTTTTTGCCATTTTGGGTAGAATAAGAGACGTGCCTGTGCCCAGGCAGCGGCCAATCAGTGCCCACCCACAATGCCTGCCAGTGCCAGAAGGGATGCCTATCAGTGCCATCTATCAGTGCCACGTAGCAGTGCTGCTTATCAGTGCCACTCATAAGTACCCATCAGTGCAGCCTTTTGTGCTCATCAGTGCCACCCATGAGTGCCCATCAGTGCCGCCTATTAATGCCCATCAGTGCCTGTCAGTGCCACCTCATTGGTGCCGCCTTATCAGTGACCATCAATGAAGGAGAAAACTTACTTATTTACAAAATTGTATAATGAAAACAAAAGAAAAAAGTTTTTGTTTTTTTTGGTCTTTTTTTATGTTTGGCAAAAAATAAAAACCCAGAGGTGATCAAATACCACCAAAAGAAACCTCTATTTGTGGGAACAAAATGATAGAAATTCTGTTTGTGTACAGTGTAGCACGACCGCGCAATTGTCATTTAAATAGCAACAATGCTGAAAGCTGAAAATTGGCCTGGGCAGGAAGGGGAGGGAGGGCCTGGGCAGGAAGGGGAGGGAGGGCCCGGGCAGGAAGGGGAGGGAAGGCCCGGGCAGGAAGGGGAGGGTTAAATACTGGTTAAATATGAACCCCGGTACTCACCAATATGACAGGAGGGCACATCTATAAACCCTTTCAGGAAGTTTCCCAGAGGGCTGTTCTCCGCAGACTGACCGAAAAACAGCGTCTGAAAGATGGAGGAAAAAAAATATTGGTTATTGGAGGCAGAGAAAAAGGCGGAGTCAATGGTCAAAAGTTCAGTCTTTCTCGGGTGCCTACATGAATATGCTAAACTACTTCCCTTTCCTGGAGAAAACCAGGGCTCAAGTCCTGCGGTAACGCGTGGGAACGGAGTTCCTGCACTTTTTTCACAGCAGGAACGCAGTTCCCTTTGCAGGACTAAAGCAGCCGAGAGCAGCCGAGCCGCCCGAGCCAATCCTTCACTAAGCGGCGGTGCCCAGCTTGACTCACTGTCAGGGGCAGGCGAACCTTAGTAATCCTTTATGTTACTGGCCGCTTCCTGTATATGGATTCATCGGGTAGTGTGCGGGTATTCCGTCACTTCCTCGATGCCGCAATGTGTCCTGGGAGCTTTTGTCATTGTTCCCAGGAGACATTGCGGAGGTCTGCCGTGAGTTATCGCGGGATTTAGAAAGAACTTTAGTAATTATGCCTATGAGCGTATCATTTTTTTTTGGTGGGGGAGTGGCTCTTGGGTGGGAGTTCCCACACTTTTTTCCCCAGGACCTGACCCCTGGAGAAAACGCTGTGCTGAGCTCCCTTCAGTACTACCTCTAGGCTTGGGTACAGTCATGTGACCTCTCCCGAAGGTGGAAGATTGTAATATCAGCTTATTCTCCTCTCCTCAAGTCCCCAGGTCTTCACCGGTGTCACTGGAGGGAGCCGGCAGCAGCATTTTCCTCTGGAAGAGTATTTCAGCCTTTACTGTACTCCTTATTTATCAATCTTGGGAAAAAAAAGTCACTAAAAGTTTCCCAACATTGCTGTGCAAGCAAATATTTCTCCATGGGTTGGTCCTTAAAGGGCAACTACGCTGCATCTTCATAGACAAGATATTATGGGTTGGTTCTGTAAACGTCACATTGTTTCACCCAAAAGTAACAATCTAGTAATCAGTGGGGTCTTCTGGGTGGAGTCAGCCCCCAACTTCATATATATCCTTAACAGTGATATCCCCTATCCATAATACCCAACCCTGTTCCTGTCTACCTTTATGTGTTCTGACACCTCTTCCTTGCATCCTTCATAATGTAAAATACATTTAAAAACCAGCAGGGATGGTGGGGACCCCCCATAATGGACACAGCGGGTGTACAGACCCGGGAACTCAGCACAGGGATGGTGGGAATCCCCCCTCATAATGGGCACAATAGGTGTACAAACCCGGGAATTCTACATCAGGGATGGTGGGAATCCCTCATAATGGGCACAGCGGGTGTACAGACCCGGGAACTCAGCACAGGGATGGTGGGAATCCCCCCTCATAATGGGCACAATAGGTGTACAAACCCGGGAACTCTACATCAGGGATGGTGGGAATCCCTCATAATGGGCACAGCGGGTGTACAGACCCGGGAACTCAGCACAGGGATGGTGGGAACCCCTCATAATGGGCACAGCGGGTGTACAGACCCAGGAACTCAGCACAGGGATGGTGGGAATCCCTCATAATGGGCACAGCAGGTGTACAGACCCGGGAACTCAGCACAGGGATGGTGGGAACCCCTCATAATGGGCACAGCGGGTGTACAGACCCGGGAACTCAGCACAGGAATGGTGGGAACTCCTCATAATGGGCACAGCGGGTGTACAGACCCGGGAACTCAGCACAGGAATGGTGGGAACTCGTCATAATGGGGACACAGGGATAGTGGGAACGAGTGGCGGGCCGTCAATAGGGGGTGCACGGGCGCCGTCCCCCCAGGCAGTCCAAAAAATAATAATATTTTTAAATGGCTCTTTAAAAAATTTGAAAAAAAGGTCTTTAAGTGCACTGTGTTCGGGTGCCGGACACAGTGCACTATGGGAAGCGCCACATCTATGCAATCACGAGATTGCAGACGAGGCGCTTAATTTGCAGGCTTTAAACCCGCCCTGCGGCGCATTCCATTGCGCCGATCATCTTCCACCCAGCGCCGTAAAATGTATTACTACGACCGGAAAACTTTCGGTTTTCACTGTGCCAGTGCGCCCGAGCGGAGGAAGCATGAGGAGCAGACTCCTCCACCGCCACTGGTGGGAACCCCTCATAATGGGCCCAGCAGGTGTACAGACCCGGGAACTCAGCACAGGGATGGTGGACTTATCCTTTAGATACAAGGGGCCAGATCCACAAAGACGTTACGTTGATGTATCTATTGATACGCCGCGTAACTTCTAGGATGCGCCGGCGTATCTTTTTTCTGTATCCAGAAAGCAAGATACGCCGGATTTTTGCTTAGATACGACTGACGTAAGTCTCTTACGCCGTCGTATCTTAGTTGCATATTTACGCTGGCCGCTAGGTGGCGCTTCTGTAGATTTACGCGTAGAATATGCAAATCACGAACGTACGTGCGCCCGGCGTATCTATATGCGTCGTTTGCGTAAGGCGTCGGACCGGCGTAAAGTTACCCCTGCTATAGTGAGGCGAACGCAATGTTAAGTATGGACGTCGGGACAGCGTCAAATTTTCCGTCGTTTACGTCGTTTGCGTAAAACGTTCGCGAATAGGGCTTCGCGTAAGTTACGTTCACGTCGAAAAGCATTGACTATTTGCGACGTGATTTCGCCGTTCGTAAAAAGCGTCAATTACGTGGGGTCATGCTAGATTACCATACAACACGCCCACTCCAAGCCTACTTTGAATTACGCCGGACGATTTACGTTACGCCGGCGCACATATGGGAGCAAGTGCTTTGTGGATACCCTACGAGCCACTCTGAGTTACGGCGGCGTAGCGCATATGAGATGCGCTACGCCCGCCTAAATATACGCCCGTTTTTGTGGATCTGGCCCAATGATTCATTAAAATGTATACATTCATGATTTTTTTTTGTTAAACATTGACATGGGTGCTGTTCCCGGAGAGATTTTCTCGTGTGTTGCTAACATATACAGGAGAGTGTTCAGTCCATCACATACGCTGCTCGTGCAGAGGAGGGGCGCAGCGCTCCGTACCGAGTCATCCTGCTCTGCGCTCAGCGTGCTGCTCATTTCCTCCACGTAGTTCGCCGGGAACCAAAGCTGCTTCTTCCCGCCATAATCCCCGCGCCACCTGCAGCCAATCAGAGGGAGAGCAGAGACAAGACATTACCGATATTAAACACTACAATCATGTTTGTGGTCGGTCTGTCTGCAGGAATAGGAAGGGGGGAAGTTATGATACTAACATTGGTAAAGAAATATAATTATTATACAGAATGTTTTACTTAAAGAAGAGCTCCTGAAAAAATGAAGGCTGGGTGCACACTGCAGACGGATGCGGCTTGCAGCAGAGGGGTCCGGTGTGGCCCTGTTCTACATTTCAGGGGAAAATAGGCCCGAATTTTTGGGCTAAATTTGGACCTGAAACGGAGCCGAAGATGCACAGGAGCCGAAACGGAGATATGTGAACAGGCTTCATAGAACTCCAGCCTAAAAGTCAGCAGGTATAAATACTGTAGCTACTGACTTTAAATATTAGGACACATACCTGTCCAGGGATCCAGCGGTGTCTTCCCCCCAGACATTTTTTCAAGTCGGCTCTGGGGTGCTGCCACCGCCATTTCTTGTAAGGGAAACCAGCAGTGAAGTCTTGCGGCTTCACAGCCAGCTCCCTACTGCGAATGTGCGGAGCGTGCTGCGATTTGTGAATGGCCCGGAAGGGGGGGAGGGGTAAGGAGGAGGGGGGCTGAACTTCTGAGTGACTTTGCCACACGTAAGTGGGAACAGATATCTGTCAAGTCCAGGTACCCTCTCCAGCGGTGACCCGTCCATTTGGGGTGCCCTGGCCCCGCCCCCTCTCTGCAGGTCACCACCTAAATGCAATGGATAGATTCATGCATGCCACCTCCCATTCATGCGTCTGGCCCCTTTCAGGGCACCGGGAGCAGGAATTACAGCGGCAGGGTTTTTTTGTTTTTTTTTAAAGCGGTAGTTCACCCTCCTTTCCATCATTAGACCATTACATTCGGCATCGTAGCGCGAGCTACGGTATGCCGGTCTTAAATTTTTAATCCCCGTACTCACTGTGCTATCGATGATTGAAGAATCCGACTCCTGCGGGGAATGGGCGTGCCTATGGAGAGGGAGGATGATTGACGGCCGGCTCTGGCACGTCACGCTCCCCGAAGACAGCCGGAGTAGGTCTCGGCTATTCACGGCGCCTGCGCACAGGCTATGCGCAGGCGCCGTGAATAGCCAAGCCTATTTCGGCTATTTCCGGAGAAGCGTGACGTGCCAGGGCCAGCCGTCAATCACCTTCTCTCACCATAGGAACGCCCATTCCCCGGATTCTTCAATCATCGATAGCACAGTGAGTACGGGGATAAAAAATGTAAGACCGGCATACCGTAGCTCGCGCTACGATGCCGAATGTAATGGTCTAATAAAAAAAAACTTTTTTTTTTTTTTAACAGGGTGAACCCCCGCTTTAAGCACCTGATTAGAGCCAGAGGCTCCAATAGGATGGGCTCGGGACGCAGAGGATGCGACCGGAGCCCACCCAGGTGTGTTACAACAGCGAATGAATATTCGCTGTTAAAACACTGATCCTCAATGCGGCCAATCAGAAGCGGGTGTGAGACCCGCTTTCTGATTGGCTGAAAAGAGAAGACTCCCAACTGGCTGCCAAGGAAGGAGGAAACGGAAAGCCGCTGTGATGACCCGCGGGGAGCAGGAGAACGGGAGGCCGGGATGGGGTAAGTGCTACCGACCGGGGGGTGTCATACTGTTTGCTGCCCCACCGGCCGCCACTGACTCTCCCCCCAAAAGGTGTCCAAATGTGGAGGAGGGGTGGAGGCGAAGCGTCCCCTTTTGTGTGGAGCTCCGCTTTCATTTATTAAATGACAATATTAAGTGCTTAGGGCCAGATTCACGTATCTCTGCGTAACTTAGCCGCGGCGTAACGTATTCCATTTACGTTACACCGCCGCAAGTTTACAGCGTAAGTGCCTGATTCATGTATCTCCGCGTAACTTAGCCGCGGCGTAACGTATTCCATTTACGTTACACCGCCGCAAGTTTACAGCGTAAGTGCCTGATTCACAAAGCTCTTATCTGTAAACTTGCGGCGGTGTAACCTAAATGCGCTCGGCGCAAGCCCGCCTAATTCAAATGGGGCGGGCACCATTTAAATTAGGCGCGTTCCTGCGCCGAACGTACTGCGCATGCTCCGTCCGGAAAATTACCTGACGTGCATTGCGCTAAATGACGTCGCAAGGACGTCATTGGTTTCGACGTTAACGTAAATGGCGTCCAGTGCCATTCACGGACGACTTACGCAAACGACGTGATTTTTCAAATTTCGACGCGGGAACGACGGCTATACTTAACATTGGCTAGTCCACCTAGAGGGCAGCCTTAGTTTTACGCGGCGCATCTCGACGGAAACGACGTAAAGTTAGAGCGACGGGCAAAGCGGACGTTCGTGAATTGCCGTAACTAGTCATTTGCATATTCTACGCCGACCGCAATGGAATCGCCACCTAGCGGCCGGCCTAGAATTGCATCGTAAGATCCGACGGTGTAAGTCAATTACACCTGTCGGATCTTAGGGCTATCTATGCGTAACTGATTCTATGAATCAGCCGCATAGATACGACAAGCGTATCTCAGAGATACAACGGCGTATCAGGAGATACGCCGTCGTATCTCCTCTGTGAATCTGGCCCTTATTCGCTAATATTGGAGTATTTATATCATCTTTTCACTTGCTATAATATCTTTGTTATTAGAACAAATTTATGTTTTCCCCTCCCCATGGAAAGTCCTTTTGTGCGATACAGTATCTAGCGACAGTTAAGCTGCCCATAGACGGATTGAAAATTGGGCAGTTCAGCAGGGAATGACAGCATTTTAATCAATGTGTGGCCATCCCTGCTGGTTTGATCGACTTTAACATGTTGGAAAACTTGGGTCAATCATCAAGTACAGTGTACTCTGACAGTGGCGGGTCCTGCTGTCAGAATACAATGTCCTGGTGGGGGGGGGGGGGGTTTCTCTATCCGCCTTCCTTGTGTGGATAGAGGAATCCGTTTTTTTTGTTCAGCCTGCAGGCTGAATGAAAAAAATAATAATAATTACCCGTCTATGGCCAGCTTTAATCTCCACATTCCACAGCAAGTTATTTCAGTGGCTCAGTCAAGCTGAGAAGGTGTTATAAAATACCAGAAATGAATGTCTCTTGTTGTATTGCTTGTGTAAATCCTTATAAGAATAATCTTTAGTGGAATAATATGTAATCTGTAAAACTTTAATATTACAACAGTGCATGTTAATGTGAGCATAATGCACATGTGTACACCTATCGCACTGTAAAAGACTGCTGTAAAGACTGGGCCCCAACGCTAGCTGGCTGAAGAACTAGGGCAAAGGACTAGGGCAAAGGACTGTCTCCTCAGTAAGGATGGGCTTGGGTGTGTTTACAACGCCAGGTGCCCGAGCCCGCCAGGAAGCTGACACTGTGCATCGCTAATCACAGGCAGCAAGACTCTTCCTTATCTCTGTAGCTGCGGATTGGGAAAGGTCTCACACGCCCATCCCATGCTCTTCAAGCTGCTCTGTCAGTGAAGCCTCCAGCCTGCATAGGTGACTGTGATCACATGATCAGGACCACCTATGATCGGTTCCTGATCTTCAATGGCTCTCATAGGGCACATGTAGTGCCTGTATCCTCTGGCATTTGTTTAAATCCCACCTGGAAGACCTTCTGTGCGCCAGCATTTGCAGTAATTTCTCTTTAGGGTTTTATAGGTTGTCCCTCAAGCATCACTCCCTTTAAAAATCTCTTTTACCCCTCCCCACTCTTTCCATAAGTAAAACATTTTGGTTGGAGTTGCTACTCGAAAAAGCATTTAGAACCGGCAGACACCACCAGCGGGTCTAAACTCACCAGCCTCCATCTTGCTTGTCCACGTTGTGTATGATGGCTTGCTTACAGAAGGAAAGCTCGTCCTCTCGCTGGGCCTTGTAGTCATAGAGAGCCTTCACCATACACTGCGGAGATACAGACCAGAGATAACGATCCAGAAGGGAAGTGATAATGGCAATAGAAAACTTCTGACAATATAAAGGCGTGACCTTCACCGTATCACATATAACCACCAACATGGCCAAGTTTACTGGACAAAACTTCTGCAAAAAGTGCTTAAAGTTCCATATAGTAGAGTGATGAGAACGCCCCATGGTCTGTGTTAATCTTTATTGGTAACAGCAATATTTATATAGGTGTTCAACGTGTTTCGGGGGCTCATTAGTGTAAAATAGGAAAATCTCAATAAAATGACATAGTAAAAATATTATGAATTATTAAAAAAAAAAAAGATATATATACACCGGCGTATTTATCGGCGTATACCACGCACTTTTTTCCCCTTAAAATTAGGGGAAAATCGTAGGTGCGCGATGTACGCCGATCCTTGCGGTCTCTGAGCGCCGCCGACAAAGCCCGACCGAGCCGAGTGTACTGCGCACTCGGCTAGGCTCGGCCACGCTCGGCTCCGCCCGCAGCCACGCGAGAGAAGCCGAGAGGAGCCGAACACACCGGAAATCCGGCTCTGCACAGCTTGACCGAGGAGCCAAATTCAAGGCTGCAACCCCCGGCAGACAGACACCGACAAGGCTGGACGGACCGGCAGACGAACGCGACGAAGACCGACAAGGCTGGACGGACCCCGCGCAAGGCCACAGACGGACGCCGGACATGGCCGCCGATGGACGCCGGGCAAGACAGCAGATGAACACCGACAAGGCTGGACGGACCCCGCGCAAGGCCGCAGACGGACGCCGGACAAGGCCGCCGATGGACGCCGACAGCAGACGGACACCGACAAGGCTGAGCATCCAAAAAGTAATTTATTTCCAAAATTCTCAGCTCCCTTCTCAGCTTGGGGTGCACGTTATACCCCGGCGCGGTATACCCCGATAAATACGGTATATATATATATATATATATATTTTTTTTTTTTTTAAATGTAGAACAGTTTTTTTTTTATTGTCACATTGTCTTATTGCGATTTCTGATGATGTTATCATATTGATATGTTTTTCATGTATTGTATTTACTAGTCGTGTAGAAGAAAGACTAATGAGCTCCCGTAACATGACTATTTACATAATTTTTGCTGTTACCAATAGACATGTGCACTCCCAAAAAATGTGTTCGTTTTAGTTTCATTCGTTTTTTTTTTTTACGTGTCATTCGTTATGATCGCAATTCGTAAATTTATAAATTCGTACATTCAAAAATTCAGAAATTTGGAAATTCAAAATTCCATTCCATTCGTTTAGATACGCATTCATTATATTGGATAAATCGTAACTTAAATAATATTCGTATTCGTTACGTTTACTAATAGCCAAATTTTAAAGGAAATTCCAATACCTATTAATTAATAGTTAGTAATAGTTAAGTTATTAGTTAATTATTATTTCAGATTTCCAAATTTTTGAATGTACGAATGTACAAATTTACGAATGTACAAATTTATGAATGTACAAATGTACAAATTTATGATTGTATGAATTTACGAATATTCGGAAAAAAATTTGTTAAGCAGGTTTTCGTTAATTTTGATTTTTACCGCATTAACGAATTTGTCGAAATTAGTTAAAAAACGAATTCTGAACGAAACAATCTGCACATGTCTAGTTACCAATAAAGACTTGCTGGACCTTTATAGATGCTGTGGCACTCTTGTTTTTCTACTGTACTAACTGCTGCTATGACCAATCTGGGTCTGCTGGTTACTAGGGAGCGGTATTTTATCTCAGAACAAAAAATATTTCTTTATATTAGGGTCCAGCACTCCACCAACACTGTTGTACCCATAAAGATAAGGTGTTCCAAAATAACAGAAATTAATGTCTCTTGTTGTATTGCTTGTGTAAATTGCGTGTGGGGACGTCCCTAAGGTCAATGCTGCTGTGTCCGTCAATGAACGAAAGAGAAAATAGGATTTTTATACTCACCGTAAAATCCATTTCTCTGAGTTCATGGACGGACACAGCACCCACCCCTCCTTTGTTTGTACTGCGTTTTACGAACTGGGGCTGCGTCATGCAGAGAGTGGGATGTACCCGGGGGACCCGCCCCCTGGGCGGTGCTGTACTGAAAGAAGTGTTTTAACACTTGAAGTGCTGTATTTTCTGCCTAAGTCTCTCCTGAAAGGAAGGATATATAACCCTAAGGTCAATGCTGCTGTGTCCGTCCATGAACGGAAGAGAAAAACCCTGGCAATCTAGTGTTCGAGAGAACCTTGGTTGAGAATATCTGCATTAGAGGATTAAAAGGGTGGGGACACAGAAGCTTCTTGGAGGTCTTGTCATTGAGTCTCCATCATAGAAGCAGGCAAGATAAACCCACCAGTGATCATTCAGAGTGGCCAATAAGCAGTGTAAATTTACTAGATCCCATGACTTCATCTGAATGTGCCTTCTTTTATATGAAAAGTATATCGCCCCCAATCCTTTGTTCTTAGGACACTAGTAGCTCAAAAAGGTATGACTGGCTTCCAGCTGCAATTGTAGTGACCTTTTAACTCCAGAAATTCCCCCCATCTGTTATGTGACCCTTACAAAGCTGTATTGGTACTGTATTGACCCTCCATCTTACCCGAGATGTTGGCATTTTGTTGGCTTCCACATAATGGTGCGGAGTCCGAACTTCATAGAGGGCACCGTAATCCAGTTCCTGAAGACAAAGACATTTTTCTGGTCAAAAGAACTGTTTAATGGTATAGAACAGGGTTCTCCAAACTGCGGTCCGAGGGCCAGATGTGGCCCTTTGCTAGTCTTAATCCGGCCTTTGGGGCACCATTTGGGGCACTATATGTTCCACAGATACCAATGATGGGATACTATTCCTCCTACTAATAGGGGGAATACTACTCCTCCTATTGACCACCAACTCCCAGGCCATATTTATTCTCACTGATGCTGGGCACGTGACATTTTCTGCCCCTGCTAGCCACAATCCGACCCTTCAAAAGTCTGAAGGACAGTAAAGTGGCCCTTTGTTTGAAAAGTTTGGAGACCCCTGGTATAGAACAACCTTTCCCAACCTTTTCAACACAGAGGAACCCTTGAAATAACTTTCTGGTCTCAGGGAACCCTCTGCTATGAATTACTGTATCCACAAACCATGATACATTAGTGTGATGGTCAGTGGAAAAAATGCTTCTTACACTTGAGATCGTTGGGAAGAATTACCCCCTTACAGATGGCTAAATCCAAATCTAGATCAATGGTGTCAGAGGGAACTTATATAAAAAGCATAAATTGCTCAAGGAACCCCTAGCAACCTCTGGAGGAACCCTGATTAAGAAAGCCTCGTATAGAACCTGCATCAGAAGGTAAACCACATAGCCAAAAGTATATGAAAACTCATTTAAATTATTGAGTTTAAGTCAACAAAGCCAGCTCCATAAAGACATGGTTTGACTCGTTTGGTGTGGAGGAACTCAAGTGTCCTGCACAGAGCCCTGATCTCAACCCTACTAAACACCTTTGTGATGAAATAACGACTGAGCCAAAACTTCTTGTCCAACATTAATATCTGACCTCAAAAATGGGCACAGATTCCCTCAGACCCACTCTTGTGGAAATTCTTTCCGGAAGAATGGAAGGTGTTAGAGCTGCAAAGGGAACTAACTCAAGATGTCCATGGTTTTTGAATCTGATATCAAACAAGCTGACATAGGTGTGATGGATGGGTGTCCGGCCACAAACCTTTGGCCATATAGTGTAAATACAAATCCAGGAGAAAGACTTAAAGCGGGAGTTCACCCATTTATTAAAAAAAAAAAATTTTCCCCTTAGGCCCCGTACACACGACCAAACATGTATGCTGAAACTGGTCCGCGGGCCAGTTTCAGCATACATGTTTGGTCGTGTGTAGGCGCGAGCGGGCCGAATTCCAGCAAACATTTGCCCGCCGGGCCTTTTCCCAGCGGGCAAATATTCCTGGACTTGTTTTAAAACCGTCCGCTGGAATCCTGCCCGCTCGGACATGTACGGTCGTCAGTACAGACCTACCGTACATGTCCAGGCGCCCGCCGTCCCTCGCATGCGTCGAATGACTTCGACGCATGCGTGGAAGCCTTTAAATGGCAGGCCCGCCCACGTCTCTGCGTCATCGCCGCGTCATCGTCGCGGCGACGACGCGGACACGCCCCGCGTAATGTTTACGCGCGGACTTCTGTACGATGGTGTGTACAACCATCGTACAGAAGCCCTCTAGCAGACATGTACGGTGAAAACGGTCCGACGGACCGCTTTCACCGTACATGTTTGTTCGTGAGTACCCGGCCTTAGATTCCTGCTCGTTTGGTCTAGGGGAATCGGCTATTTGTTTTAAAATAGGAGCAGTACTTACCGTTTTCGAGATGCATCTTCTTCCGTCGCTTCCGGGTATGGGTCTTCGGGAGCGGGCGTTCCTTCTTGATTGACAGTCTTCCGAGAGGCTTCCGACGGTCGCATCCATCGCGTCACTTGTAGCCGAAAGAAGCCGAACGTCGGTGCGGCTCTATACTGCGCCTGCGCACCGACGTTCGGCTTCTTTCGGAAAATCGTGACGCGATGGATGCGACCGTCGGAAGCCTCTCGGAAGACTGTCAATCAAGAAGGAACGCCCATTCCCGCAGCCCATACCCGGAAGCGACGGAAGAAGATGCATCTCGAAAACGGTAAGTACTGCTCATATTTTAAAACAAATAGCCGATTCCCCTAGACCAAACGAGCAGGAATCTAAGGCCGGGTACTCACGGCGACGCGACGGAGAGGATGCATCTCGTAAACGGGTAAGTACGGATCATATTTTAAAACAAATAGCCGATTCCCCTAGACAAAACGAGCAGGAATCTAAGGCTAAAAAGTGCCCTCTAAGGGTGAACCCCCGCTTTAACATTTCAGAATTTGGTTTTTCAGGATGGGGTCGGGGTTGGCCGTCTACTCACCGTTGTGCCCATCCTCTCCAGAGCTTCCTCATTAATAGGGTAGCGAAGTTTCATCTTGCGGTATAAAGGATGCTTCTCATAATAGCTAACGAGATCCATCAGACTCTCAAACTCGGCCGAACTTCCCAGCATAAAGAGACGCCCTTCCTGCTGGATGCGGCAGTGCTTAATCTTTCCCTCAGCCCTGCGGGAAAACAAGGCCGGTTAGATAAAATGCAGCTATTGGCATCTATAACACAACGCCATCGTTATTTGTGCTGCATTCCATATTTTAGAGTAACAGTCAGACAGAAAATGTCAAAATAAAATGGCCCGGATTTACAGACACTGGCGCATATTTATTCCGCCGTAGCGTATCTTCTTTACGCTACGCCGAAGCAGCGCAGAGAGGCAAGCACTGGATTCACAAAGCCAGTGCTGCCAAATCTGCGCTGGGTTTCCAAGTCGTAAGTCGTCGTAAGTGGAAGTGGACGTGAGCCATGCTAATGAGGCGTGACCCCATGCAAATGACGGGCCGAACGCCAGACAGATACGAATCGCCAACTGTGCATGCGCCGTCCTGTGGACGCATCCCAGTGCGCAATGCTCAAAATCACGTCGGAACAACTGCCTAAACTACGCCGGATCACTGCCTACGGCGTGAACGTAACCTACGCCCAGCCAGACACACGTCCAACGCAAACAAAGTAAAATACGCCGGCTTGAGTTCCCTGCTGCTGGGTTACACCTGCTTTATGGGGCATAACTTTACGCCGGACGTAAAACTTACGCGCACATCGCGTTGCCTGCGTCGGGCACACGTACGTTCGTGAATCGCCGTATTTCCCTCATTTGCATATTTGAATGGCTAAACAATGGGAGCGCCACCATGCGTCCAGTCTAAATGTACGCCCACGCTACGCCGGCGTAGGCAAGTTACGTCGGCGGGTTGAAGCCTGTTTTTAGGCGTATCTTAGTTTGTGGGTCCGGCGCACAGATACGACGGCGCACATTTGCACTTACGTGGCGTATCTTGAGATACGTCGGCGCAAGTGCTTTGTGAATCCGGGCCATTATATTTATATATTTATGATATTAAATATTATATATTTTCATCATCATCACAATCAATATTTTAAATAAATTGTTAGAATGCGTAAGGGAGGTTTTTTTCTTCCTTTGTCATCTGTGTCCCATTGGGGTAATTTCCCTTTACTTCCTGTCCCATGGCCAAAACAGGAAGTGAGAGGAAATCCCTCCAAATTAAGGTAATCTCTTGGGGACCCCCCCCCCCCCCAGCTCATCAGAACTAATGTCTCCTTTGGAGAATTTCCCTTTATTATTTTTCTGGGGACAACCCAAAATTTGGGATTTTATTTTTTTTACTTTCAATGATAATGGTAAACAGGACAAATAGAGGCGGGTGAATCTCCCCAACGGGCACACAGACCGCAAATAAGAACCTGACAGGTTTTCCAATCCATCTCCAAATCCGATTCTCACCTAAAGGAAATCGCATAAGAATTCAGTTCACTCCTCTTGCGCACCAGAAACGCCCCGTCACGAGGGACTCTCATCAACATGTGCTCTGCCTGCAGGCGGGTGAGACTGGCGTGGTACCACCTGACGGGGACAAAGAAAAGTAAAGAGGAGGAACATGTCATATACGATAATCTAAAGCTTCGTAGATCTGCACATAACTTCCGCTGCCTGTCTCTGGATCCATTGATCGTTTTGACAGGCGATTCTCACACAAAGTCAGCATTCCCCCCCCCCCCCCCCCCCCACACACAGCTCAGTTTAATTTGCCCCCATTTTGGCAATTAGACATGTGCGCTTCATTTTGTTCCAAATCGAAATTCGGACGAAATTTGTTCTTTGGAGGGATCCGAATTTCTGAATTACAGTAGTAATGAATTTAAATGATGAGACAAAAATTTGTCTGAAATAGCGATGTATTCAAATCGAATTAAAAAAAGAATTTGAAAACAAATTTTGAAATGTAAACATATTGCTAAATTTCTTTAACCATTTTAAAACCGCACGCCGTCATATGACGTCCAAAAAGGGGATCTCTTATCCCGGGTGGACGTCATGTGACGTCCTGTACTTTGTGCGGGGATATCTGAATGATGGGTGCAGCTAGAGGCATCATTCAGATATAACTTTCTTCCGGCGGCGATCCTGCGCACCGCAAGAACGATCATAGCGGCAGTTCCGCCGCTTGATCGTTCTTATAGGCGGCGGGAGGGGACATCCCCCCCTCCCGCCGCCATCCGGTGCTTCTCCGGGCTCTCCCGTGCCATCGGGGGCCCGGAGAGATGGTCGCCGTCTGCCGGATGTGCAGCATAGAGATGACTGGTGACCAGATGGTCACCAGCCATCTCTATGACCGTCGGAGGCCCGGGGCGTGATGTGATGACGTCACGCCCGGGTACCCGTAAGTAAACAAACCGCAATTGCGGCTAGTAAGAATGAGATCTGTGAATTTTTTTTCACAATCTCATTCTTTCCAGCCTGGAGGAGAGATGTGACGTCTTATTGACCATCTCTCCATAAAGAGGACCTGTCACACACTCTTCCTATTACAAGGGATGTTTACATTCCTTGTAATAGGAATAAAAGCGATCGAAAAAAAAAAATGTAAAAGAAAAGTGTAAAAAATAAATAAGTAAAATAAAAAATAAATAAAAAAAGTTAATACGCCCCTGTCCCGGGTAGCTCGCCCTCATAAGCGAACACACGCGTAAGTCCCGCCCACGTATGTAAACGTCGTTCAAATCACACATGTGAGGTGTCGCCGCGTGCGTTAGAGTGCGTGCAACAATTCTAGCACTAGACCTTCTCTGTAACTCTAAACTGGTAACCTGTAAAAAATTTAAAGCGTCGCCTATGGTGATTTTTAAGTAACGAACTTTGGCACCATTCCATGAGTGTGCGCAATTTTAAAGCGTGACATGTTTGGTATCTATTTACTCGGCGTAACATCATCTTTCATATTCATACCAAAAAATTGGGCCAACTTTACTGTTTTGTTATTTTTTAATTCATGAAACCATTTTTTTTACAAAAAAAAGGCGTTTGAAAAATGATTGCGCAAATACCGTGCAAGATAAAAAGTTGCAATGACCACCATTTTCTTCCCTAGGGTGTCTGCTAAAAAAACATATATATAATGTTTGGGGGTTCTGAGTAATTTTCTAGCAAAAGAATGATGATTTGTACATGTAGGAGAGAAGTACCAGAATAGGCATAAAATAGAATAAAAAATAATAGAATAGAAAAATTAGAATAGATTAGAATAAAATAGAAAGAATATGGCGGTCTTACAAATCTAAACTTCAAAAATTTTAATAAAATAGAATATAGCGGTCTTTCAAAATTCAAAAAGATTAGAATAAAACAGAATAGAAAATTTAGCGATGTATTCAAATCAAATTTGAAAACTAATTTGAAAAACAAATTTGAAATGTAAACATATTGCTGTGTATTTGAATATAGACGTCTTCTAAAATTCTAAAAGAATAGAATATAAAATAAAAAAAAGAATAGAAAAGCAAAAAAAAGAATATAAAAGAAAGTAATAGAATATAAAATATAAAATAGCATAAAAAAGTATGGAAAAGAATATAATAGAAAAAATTGAATAGATTAGAATAAAATAGAAAGACTATGACGGTCTTACAAATTTGAACTTCAGAATTAGAATTTTGAATAAAATAAAATAGAATATAGCTGTCTTTCAAAATTGAATAGAATAAAATAGAATTAATAGAACAGTCTTCTGAAACTCAAATAGAATAGAACTAGCTATTCTTCACAATGAATTAGGATAGTTTTGATATTTTTTATTCTAATTTGATTTGAATACATTAAAATCTATTGGAAAAATTCAAATAAAACGAAAAACAAAACTATTACATTTTGTTTATGAAATGCAACAAAATGAAATTAGTAACAAATTAATCAGAAAACAAAACAAATCTTTCCATTCTGCTCATGTCTATTGGCGAAATGTTGGACTGAATACAGGTTTCCTGGTTCCCATGATAACTTTACATTAACCACTTCACCCCCCGGACCATATTGCTGGTCAAAGACCAGAGCACTTTTTGCAATTCCGCACTGCGTCGATTTAACCGACAATTGCGCGGTCGTGCGACGTGGCTCCCAAACAAAATTGGCGTCCTTTTTTTCCCACAAATAGAGCTTTCTTTTGGTGGTATTTGATCACCTCTGCGTTTTTTTTTATTTTTTGCGCTATAAACAAAAATAGAGCGACAATTTTGAAAAAAAAATGTTTCCCTCAGTTTAGTCCGATACGTATTCTTCTACCTATTTTTCAAAATAGGGGGTATTTTTATTAATATTTTTTTTTTACTAGTAATGGCGGCGATCAGCGATTTTGTTTCGGTACTGTGACATTCTGGCGGACACTGGCGGACACATTTTTGGGACCATTGT